>NC_067400.1:628078902-628118902 GCF_016432865.1 Antechinus flavipes | reverse complement strand
AGGGAGAAGGCAGAGGGAGGAGGCGCAAGTCTCCTGGGGCCGTTTGCAAGCCTCCTGCCGGAGCTGCCAGACGCTCTTGGATCTCGATAATGTTCTGGCGGGTTAGGAACTCAAGGGCCACGTCCTCCTTCTTCTTGCCCAAAGCCTGAAGCTCTGGGATCTCCTGCAGCATGCGCCTGCGCAGGGTGTCCAGGTCTTTTATCCAGAACTCTGGGCTGGCCGGCGTTTGGCGCGTCCTGTCCGGGAGGTCTTTTTTCTGCTCTGGCTGAGCCGAACGCCCGGGACGCTTCTTCTCTGGACCGCACTTGCGCCGCAGCCGCGACCCTCTGTCCATTTGGTCCGTGCTGCCCTTGGGGGCCTCCAGGCCTTTCGTCTGCTCCACTTCCCTGAAGGCAGAAGGCAGAGGGGGGAGGCGCAAGGCAACTGGGGCTATTGCCGAGGCTCCTGGTGGGGCTTCCAAACGCTCTGAGATCTCTGTAGTGGACTGACGATCTTGGATCTTGGACTGGCCACTCAGCTTGTCCTTCTTCTTGTCTGGCTCCAGCCCGTGGGTGCTGACGGAGCTCCGGAGCTTCTTGCGGTTCTCTTGGCCGGGCTCAGCGTGGTCCTTCTTGCGCTTTTTCCTGGGCACTGCTCCTTCCTCTTCTGCCTCCGCTCCACAGTCGTTGGGCCCTTTGTCTGGACAAAGCTTTCCCTGCACCTGCATCCCTTTGTCCACTTGGACGACGCTGACCTTGGTGGCCCCCAGGCCTTTCGCCTGCTCCACCTCCCTGAAGGGAGAAGGCAGAGGCGGGAGGCGCAAGGCTCCCGGGGCCGTTTGCAAGGCTCCCGCTGGGGCTGCCAGATGCTCTTGGATCTCGGTAATGCCCTGGGGGGTTCGGACGGCAGCGGCCAAATCCTCCTTCTTCTTGCCCAAAGCCTGAAGCTCCGGGATCTCCTGCAGCATGCGCCTGCGCAGGGAGTCCAGGTCTTTTATCCAGAACTCTGGGCTGGCCGGCGTTTGGCGCTTCCTGGCCGGGAGGTCTTTTTTCTGCTCTGGCTGAGCCCAACGCCCGGGACGCTTCTTCTCTGGACTGCACTTGCGCCGCAGCCGCGACCCTCTGTCCATTTGGTCCGTGCTGTCCTTGGGGGACCCCAGGCCTTTCGCCTGCTCCACCTCCTTGAAGGGAGAAGGCAGAGGCTGGAGGCGCAAGGCTCCCGGGGCCGTTGGCAAGGCTCCCGCTGGGGCTGCCAGATGCTCTTGGATCTTTGCAATGCCCTGGCGGGTTGGGACGGCAGCGGCCACGTCCTCCTGCTTCCCCAAAGCCTGAAGCTCCGGGATCTCCTGCAGCATGCGCCTGCGCAGGGAGTCCAGGTCTGTTATCCAGGCCTCTTGGCCGGCCTCGGGATGGGTCTCGGGGCGCTTCCCCCTCGGGAGGGCCGCTTTACGCCCCGTTGTCGCTGGCAGCTTCTTGCCGCCGCTCAGCTTGGGCCGCGTCCGCAGCCCTTTGTCCATGTCTGAAAACCTGGTGTTGGGGGTTCTGGAGCCTTTCTGCTGCCCCACTTCCCTGGAGGGAGAAGGGGGAAGGCCAAGGTGCAAGCCCTCTCCCAGTTGCTTGTCCTCGGTAAGACTGGCAGGGGGCCTCCTCCCATTCTCTCCTACCTCTTGCCCCCCAAGACCTGGGCCATCCTTTGCCAGATGGCCTTCCCTGGGCCCGGGGGTGCTTCCCGGCAGAGCCTCGGGCCAGAGCGGCACAAGGCGGCCCTGCATCGCGTTGCTGGCAGGGTTTTCCAAGGGAAGGAGCGGGGGACGCTCTCCTTCCAAGGAGACATGGCGGGCATTCAGCCAAGGGGAGGACTCGGCCTTTCCCTGGTCCCCTTTCCCTTTCTCCTTCACAACCTTGCGGTTTCCCTGCTCCCCGTTCGGGGCGGGAGGCAGGGAGCCCGGGTGGCCCCGGTTCGGGGCCGAGGTAGCCAAGGAGCTGTCCCCAGGCCCCCCTGCTGCCGCACACAGGGGAGAGCCCTCTACAATCGGGAGCTCGCTTCCATTGGCGGCCCTGGATTGGAAGAGTTTCCGGCGCTGGGGCCGAGAGAACATTGGGACAATAAACCGTCGCTCAGGGGGACCCTTCATCACCGCAAAGATACAGAAAGAAAGAAAAAAAAAACTTACGTAGTAATTCGAGCCTAGAAAGCGCAGACACTCTGGCCGATGGCGGACGGACTCGCTCTGCTTCCTCCACCAGCTGCTCCAAGTGCCTTCTGAAGCTCCAGGAGGTCTGGGGCCGGTACTTATATCCCTGGCTGTCAAGGACGCCCACGTAGCCCTCTTGTCTCCTTCCGCGTCGGGACCAGAAAAAGGGCACAGAGAGGGATGGGGAGGAATGGGATCCCGAGAGGAGGACAGGGGGAGGGCGAGCCTTCATTTTAGAGACTTCTTTCTTTCTTTCTTCTTTTATACTTTATTTATTTTTATTATTATTCTTTTAAAAATAATTATAACTTTTTATTGACAGAACCCATGCCTGGGTAAGTTTTTACAACATTATCCCTTGCACTGGCTTCTGTTCCGACTTTTCCCCTCTCTTCCTCCACCCCCTCCCCCAGATGGCAAGCAGTCCTATACATGTTAAACATGTCACAGTATATGCCAGATAC
This sequence comes from Antechinus flavipes, assembly GCF_016432865.1. Classification (NCBI taxonomy): domain Eukaryota; kingdom Metazoa; phylum Chordata; class Mammalia; order Dasyuromorphia; family Dasyuridae; genus Antechinus; species Antechinus flavipes. Next base: position 628,116,265 of record NC_067400.1, on the reverse strand, counting down.
AATATATGTGTGCAGACCCAAACAGTTCTCTTGTTGCACAGGGAGAATTGGATTCAGAAGGTAAAAATAACCCGGGAAGAAAAACAAAAATGCAAACAGTTTACATTCATTTCCCAGTGTTCTTTCTTTGGGTGTAGCTGCTTCGGTCCATCATTGATCAAGTGAAACTGAGTTAGATCTCTTTGTCAAAGAAATCCACTTCCATCAGAATACATCCTCATACAGTATGGTTGTTGAAGTGTATTATGATCTCCTGGATCTGCTCATTTCACTTAGCATCAGTTCATTTAAGTCTCTCCAAGCCTCTCTGTATTCATCCTACTGGTCATTTCTTACAGAACAATAATGTTCCATAATATCCATATACCACAATTTACCCAACCATTCTCCAGTTGATGTGTATCCATTCATTTTCCAGTTTCTAGCCACTACAAACAGGGCTGCCACAAACATTTTGGCACATACAGGTCCCTTTCCCATCTTCAGTATCTCTTTGGGATATAAGCCCAGAAGTAGCAGTGCCCGATCAAAAGGTATGCAGTTTCACAACTTTTGGGGCATAATTCCAGATTGCTCTCCAGAATGGTTGGATTCGTTCACAACTCCACCAACAATGCATCAGTGTCCTGGTTTTCCCACGTCCCCTCCAACATTCCTCATCATTTTTTCCTGTTATCTTAGCCAATTTGACCAGATGGTCCTGGTAACTTGGAAAGTGAGAAAATCCACAGTGGAGAGAAAGTTTGTAGTGGTATCTCAGAGTTGTCTTAATTTGCATTTCTCTGATTAACAATGACTTGGAGCATATTTTCATATGGCTAGGAACAGTTTCCATTTCTTTGTCTGAGAATTGTCTGTTCATATCCTTTGACCATTTATCAATTGGAGAATGGCTTGATTTCTTACAAATTAGAGTCAATTCTCTCTATATTTTGGAAATGAGGCCTTTATCAGAACCTTGGACTGTAAAAATGTTTTCCCAGTTTATTGCTTCCTTTCTAATCTTGTCTGCATTAATTTTGTTTGTACGAAAAATTTTCAATTTCATATAATCAAAATTTTCTGTTTTGTGATTAATAATTATCTCTAGTTCTTCTTTGTTCATAAATTCCTTCCTCTTCCTCGGGTCTGAGAGGTAAACTCTCCTATGCTCTTCCAATTTATTTATAACCTCATTCTTTATGCCTAGGTCATGAATCCATTTTGACCTTATCTTGGTGTACGGTGTTAAGTATGGATCAATGCCTAATTTTAGAGACTTATTTCAAGCCTCTGATGCTACTGGTACTCTTGGGCCATAGTTCACATATTGTCTACCTTTATTAGTGCCTGGAATATTAGCTACACATTTCCCAGTTTCCCAAAACAGTCTATGGTTTCTTTCTTACAACAAAATACAGGAGAATTCCAAGGACTTAGAGAAGGTTGTGAGTGTCCTCGATCCAGTTGCTCCTGTACTATTGTTTAATAAGGTCTGAATTTTATGGCTAGCTCAGGGCCACTGTTCTATCCACACTGGTGTATCACTTTTCCATTGAATGGGAGCAGGTGAGAGTGCAGGAACAGCAGCTCTGCCTAAAAAGCCTAAGTCCTCATTTGTAATCCTAACTGTTGTAAGATGTCTTTTAGCCACAGATTGATGGGGATCTTTTCAACTCCTGTTTCACCTTCAAATGTCCATCTCAAAGGGGTAGCACTCACTTCAGCTGCTATTGATCCTCCTACACCAGACATGTAGTCTACCTTAATCTTTGGCTAGTGACTGGACCACTTGGCACCCCTAATGACTGTATGATCTGTGCCTGTGTCTACCAACCCTTCTAATGGTATGCCACTTATATAGAGAGTATAGTACGTTCAGTTTTAACTACTGCAGTCCAGAATATTCATGGATTCTGTTCCTGGCAGTCAAAATCTGGGCAAATATCACCAGATTGTCAATGAGGAGATGAGTGACAAAACACCAGCAGCATAAGCTGACTCTGTGACTAGATTGCAACCATAAGGGTAAAATTGCAGAGCAAGAATGAACACATATGGTTCATTTTGCTGTGTAAAGTAAATGGGATATAATAAACCTCTTTATTGCTAACTCCATAGAATAAACAAAACATTTATTATTTTTGTTGGCATCTGTGAATATGGTAAGACCTGAAAGTGACTTCTGAGAAGGTTTAGTTTCAAAAGTCCATGGCCAAGATGTATGTATGTGAGACACAAAGGTGATTCATGATGGAGATTTAGAGCATAAGTTAACAAGCATTGCCATTCAGGGAATGCTTGCAAAAAGGAATCAGTTTGGGTTTGAGTATATGGAATATATAGAATATGAGGTACAAACCCTGAAAGTTGTAGGACTCTCCTTATGGCCTTTTAGTCATATTTACTGCCAACATAGGATAAATGACTAAATGATGTACAGGCTGAGCCTGGGAAGGAAACCATTCCAGAATCCCTTGTTTTTTTGATGAATAACTGCAGTTGGGTTTTCTAAGTCTCTTCTAATAATAGTTTGAATAAGTGCCATCTCTACTGCCTTCAAGAGCCTCTTTTGCATCTGGAGTTAGTTGTCATCTTCTGGAGTTACTTCAGACTGATAAAGGGAGTAGAGCAGGCCCTGCCTAGCAGAGTCCAGACTGCAGAGGGGAAATGTGTGACTTGAAGATGATGGCAGCGGTATGCAGGGCCTTCTGAGATTCAGAATCAGGTAGGAGTTGGTATTCAGGTTGAACAAGAGTTTGGAAGTTGATGTCCTGGAACCTAGAAGAGACAAAGCTCAACAAAGGTTGATAGATGATTCCACTTTTGTTGTTTATGACTGGGGGCAATTCCCTAATTGCCTAAAACAACCTTGGTACACAGGAACTTTCCAGTACATAGGCAAGGCAATAAGTTGTCAAATGAGAAGTAACTTCTTTTTGCTAGGACCTACCAACAGGCCTAATGTCTGATGTCCCTCTCTTTGTGGCACGAGAGTAGAGAAAAGTGCAAGGATGGAGACAGGAGAGATGGAGACCTTTCTTAGGACAGGGAGTTCCTCCCTCTGTCCAATTGTTAGCAACTATTAGCAACTCCATAAATATACTGGAAAAAAATTTGTATGACGCCTAGTCATTTAAATAAATCTAAACTATATTTTAAAAAGCACACAAATGAAGACATAAAGGATTTTATGCTAAAATCATTCTTAAACTTTTGCTTTAAAAAAAATTATAAGTACCAGAAGATGGCAGTATCACTATAGGATAGGCTTAATACTAAATTTTAAGAGAAAAAAAGAAAACTAAAAAGTAGTAACTGTTTTTTAAGAAGCTCACAGTCTACTGAGGTAAAAATTAGAAAACAACTTATAAAAGGAGAAATTAGATATAGAAATAGTAAGACATACTATATATGTATAATATATATGTATAGCATATTATATATAGTAAATAGAGGGAAAACATAGGTATTAACACAATCAGCAAAGGCTTCTTGACAAAGGTGGGAATTTAACTATGATCTGAAGTTATGAGAAATGAATATTAATACCCAATAAATTGTGAAGTGATTCAGAGCTCTTGGTGGGAATGGTAGTTTAGTTTCCACAGAGTTATCAAAATTGAATTAGAGAAATACAGAGAAATGAAACAAATTAGGAAATTGAAACAGAAGAATTGGAAATTAGATTGCTAGGATATGAATGAGGAAATAAAAATTAAAAGGGAAAAAGTAATGGGGGGGATCAGACTTGCAAATGTTTCTAAGCAGAGGTGGAGAATACTTACACTTGAGGATAGTTGCATTGATGAGATCAGAGGAGGAGACTTAGAAAAACATGAGGGAATTAGAATTTTCAGAGAGGATAGTATCCAGCCAATAGGGAAACAGAGTAAGAGCTTAACTATGTTCAAATAAAGAAGAAGCCATGGAAGCAATTGTGATGGAATCAGGTAGAGATTCACATTCACATGGGGAAAATATTCACTCTTAATAGGTTGTGACTTCTGGTACTCAACAAATGGGGCATCTAAAGAAGGACTTGCATTTTGGATATAAAAAGGACAGGTATTGATCCCAAGTGTTCCTGTTTGATAGGATACTCATCTGCTGTTGTGTAAAGACTTTTAAATTCATCCTTCCCAAATCCAATGAGTTATTTCTCCTACTTTCTTGTAAAGTCCTTTAAAAGTTCAGTTCTTCACAAGGAAAGTACTTATGAGATTGCAGTCACTCTCCTCCATGTCAGGAGGACTACATCCAACCTTATAAGGAATTTAATCTAAATTTGGGAAACTTGGACTGTTCTGCTCATGCTTGGGTAAGGTATACATTTTTTGAACTGATAGCCTAAAACTATGGTTAGTATGATGTAGAGATACTTTTCCTATCAAAAGATACTCAACCCTTTATTTTAATATAATCCACCTTCAATAACATTAACTAACTAGATTTGATTGCTATTTGATGGTCCGTGATCCATGAACTCTTCTGTAGCTTATATAAACGTGTCTGTTCACCAAATAACCACCCTATTACTAGTAACCTGCTGGCCTTATTAATAAATGAATAAACTACCCAGAAACTCTTGGACCCATTTAAATGTCTGAAAAGGTAGGATAAACAATAGATGAGAAAAGAGAGCATTAACAGGAGAAAGACAAGGGTTTCAGAGGTTGCTCAAAGAAGAAAAGCAGAGGCAATAAACATCAATCAGAGCAGCTCAGGAGAAGAGACAAACTGAAAGAACAAAGGGAAGAGACAAGAAGAAGAAAGAAGAGGAGACAAAGAGCAGAGAATGGAGGGTGAAAAAAAAAACCAATTTTCATTCTCACCAAAAGGACAGAATTCTCAAAATCTAGAAAAAAGAGAAAAAGTCCAAAATATCAGAGAAGTGAGTTCAGGAGAGTGGGGTTTAGAAAAATGCTCCTCACAACAGGTGCGAATGAAACATCTAGGGTGCTCTAAAGGCAGGTACAACAGTTACGGATTGTTGAAAAATCACTTATGAGAGATGAGATCATGAAGTAGGGGAGAAAATATCAATAAAGACAGGGATACAAATAAGATTGAAAGGAAAAATTCCAAGACCTGCTCGACAGCCTTTTCAAGGTATCTTCCTTGTCCCCTGCAGACAGGGACTGAACAACACTCTAACTCTATTTTTTTTTTCCTGGAAGAATATTTTCTGCTTCTAAGTCCCAAGATATAAAACTGAGATAGAAGACACTCACCTGATTGTTCTCTGCTTCTAGGATGAAGGAAAGGGCTGAGTCAAACAAATTGCATCACTTTGTACTTGTGTGTGCATATGTGATGGCTCAGGCAGATCCCAGTTATTAGGACCGCATCATCTGAGCCCATTTGTCTCCAGAGGTGGGATTATTATGTCATGGGCAGCACCAATGACATTAGTCTGCCAAGGGAAAAAGGGACATGTCTAAAAAAGTAAAGTTTTGCTCCAGCTGAAAAAGCTTTCAAGTATTCCCACTAATTGACAATCTCCCATCTTCAATGACTAATAAATAATTATGAGGATCAAATCATTAGCAAAACTCCAAGAGAAGAGGAACTTTCTTGAGCTCCAGGAGAGCAAAGATGTACTTGTTAAAGATGCTGTCACAGGCAAAGCAGGCAGAATTAATACCTTCATTTGGTAATTTGCGGTAATTAGTATGACTATGGCACAGCAATAAAAATAGTAAAAAACAAAGTAAAAATCTACATTTGGATACTTAATATTTTCAAAATAAGGACTGGGTTAAAGAAAAATAATACGAACAATAATAGCATATATTAATGAACATATAAATGAAACAGAACAACCAGAAAAACAGCAAAAATAAAAAAATAACATTGTAAGTGTAGTCACATGTTAGAAAGGTATAGAAAATCAGGAAAATTAATACATTTTTCATGGAGCTATAAATTAATAATAATTAAAATAATATAAGATACCCTATAATAAAATAGCTAGCATTTATACATATATATATATATATATATATATATATATATATATATATATATATATATATATATATATATACTATAATGTTTCAGGCAGCATGCTAAATAATATTAATTGATAATTAACAGATAATATTGTTATATTATCTTCTTAGATTCTAAAAACCACACCTGGATGTAAAAATCTCTTTGTTATTCTCATTTTTAGAGTTGAAGAAACTGGACCAAACTCAGGGTAACTAATTTGGTAAAGGATATAGAACTGGTGAGAATTCCAACCCCACAGGCTTTTGCACTTGAAGAGTTTTGGCCAAACTGGCTGTTGGGGCCCAAGCAAACTTGTGCAGCCTGGAACCATGGTCTTTAAACCACTAGAAAGGAAAGGGGGAAAACTTGATACAGAAGTGACTGTGGGTGAAAGCCCATAACATGTCCATTGATCAGCCTTACTTTCAGTAATACTGGAAGTAAAGAAGGCATGCTGAGTGATTTTGGGGTCAGCAAAGCATCAGTTCTAGGAGTTTTCCTAAATAAATAAATGGATTTTTCTTCTGGATTCTAATTGTTCTAGACCATGGAACAACAGAAGTTACTTTATCTTTGGAGAATAATTTCTGTTTTGTAGAGATTTGTGAGGTCTTAAGGATCCGATAAAATATGTATACTATCACCTTGTTGGAATGGAGAACTTTTGAGCATTTCTGATAAAAAGGAAACAAATGTGTAAAAATTTTTGAAAGAAAAGTCTCAAGATGATTGAGACCTATGAATATAAATGATTTGTGTCATTATAAATAGTAAAGGAAAAAAATTATTTCAAGACTTCAATACCCTTAAAAATTATTGAAGAATAAAGATCTAGACAATAAAACAAATCCATATCATGTCTTGTAGAGGGCAAGAACTCTGGAGAAGTATACTTGAAACAAGGATACTTACAACAAGGTATTAATTCAGTAGAATTGATGAGATGATGGTTCTTTAATACACATATACTTAGTACTTAGCATGGTGATGCAGTGGTTCTCTAGTTCACACATACTGTAATGTGTAATCATACCGAGGTATTTAAGGGCTGAGAGGACTGGAAATGAGACATTACATTTTTGACCATCCTCCTGGTGGCTCTCCTGCCTCCTGCACTCCTGCACTAGATCAAGGCTGGTCCCAGAGATCCTCCAGAAAGCTGGCCGGAACATTACAAGGTCTATTGTTTTGCAGATGAAGTTCAGCCTTGCTTCCAGTAACACTGAAAGTAGAAAAGACTTGCTGATCAATAAAGCATCAGTTCCTGGGGTTTCTTAAAACTTTCTTTTGAATTCTTTGTTTCTTCAGAAATCCTTCCTTTGTAAGAACCAAAGGTCAGGAATTTCAAAGAAACCAGGGGAAAAAAAAGAAAAATGTAATGGAAGGGATTCAGTAGTGTCATAGTTTAAATTATGCTATATTAAATTATATTATGTTAAATAATATATTTAAAATAAATCAAATTAAATACAATAAATATATTAATATATACTATATTAAATTTGGTATTGTCATAGTTTAAATTATATTATAAGGTGAGGGCATCGTTGAAGTGTAAAATGGATAATTTTGCTTATTTTAAATTAAAAATTTCTTCTATAAATACATCAATATAGATAAGAATAGAAGAAATGCAGAAAATTAAGAAGAAACTACCATAGACAAACTTTCACATCTCATTGTGTTGAAATACTGCTAGGGTAAAGGATATGATAAGTTGGTTGATTAAGCAAAACAGTAAGAAGAACAGCATGTAAAGACATACCAATGGCGGAAGATGCTATCCACCTCCACAGAAAGACATGACAAATGAAAACATGGACAACATGGTTTTACATAAATATATGTGAGCGTGTGTATCTATGTTTATAGGTATCTATCTATCTATCTCTATCTCTGTCTCTATCTCTAACTCTATCTATCTATCTATCTATGTATCTATCTATGTATCTATCTACATATAATCACATGTAATTGTAGCCTTCTTTAGGTTACAGGGTAGGTAGGGAGAGAGAGGAGAAAAAGAAAATAAAAGTCACAGCAGAGAGCAAAAGAAAACCTAGAAGGAAACAAAAAAAAAAAAAAAAAAAGCTGGGAAACTTGGAAAACGATATGTAGTATTTATTAAATAGGTGTTCTTGAAATGGAAATTTAGTATTCTATATCAAAGACACAGAAATGCTTTTCCCCATTTCTTGTTTTGTATTTTTTAAAAATGAATTTAAAAATCACAAATAAAAAATCACCTAAAATTTATTCATTGTCCATTTAGATTCCTTCAGGTTTTTTCCTTCTCTTGTTGATATTGCTAGTATTTCTAACACATTAACTAGTAGATTATTTTCAAGTTTGATTGTTTTTTAGTAAAAAATGCATATAATATTTTATCAAAAGTTTTTTCTTCATCTATTGATAGCATTTTTCTTACTTTTGTTATTGATATTGATATAATGTTATAAATTTTCCTTATGTGAAAATTTCCTAGTATAAATCATACTAAATCACAATGTAAAAATCTTTGTAACATATTGTTGCAGTCTCCCAGGTAGTATTTTGTTTAGAATTTTTACATACATATTCATTAATGGAATTAGCCTACATTTTTCCTTTTATCTTTTTCATTTTTCCTGGTTAAAGCATCAGTAGTAAATTTGTTTCATAATAGGAATTTGGTAGAAATTTACTGGCATATAATTGTATCAAATAACTTTCTAGAATTGCTCTGATTTCATCTTCATTAATAGCATATTCACTCTCTGCATTTAAAAAAACCTATATTTATTCTTTTAAAAATCTTTATCTCTTTTATTATGAACTTAAGAATTGAACATAAAAATTAGAAATAAGAATGTATCTTAAAGTGTAAACTTTTATTGCATATAGCTTTTTAAACTACAAATTATATATATATATATATATATATATATATATATATATATATATATATATATATATATATATATATATATATATATATATATATATATATATATATATATATATATATATATATATATATATATATATATATATATATATATATATATATATATATATATATATATATATATATATATATATATATATATATATATATATATATATATATATATATATATATATATATATATATATATATATATATATATATATATATATATATATATATATATATATATATATATATATATATATATATATATATATATATATATATATATATATATATATATATATATATATATATATATATATATATATATATATATATATATATATATATATATATATATATATATATATATATATATATATATACTATATTAAATTTGGTATTGTCATAGTTTAAATTATATTATAAGGTGAGGGCATCGTTGAAGTGTAAAATGGATAATTTTGCTTATTTTAAATTAAAAATTTCTTCTATAAATACATCAATATAGATAAGAATAGAAGAAATGCAGAAAATTAAGAAGAAACTACCATAGACAAACTTTCACATCTCATTGTGTTGAAATACTGCTAGGGTAAAGGATATGATAAGTTGGTTGATTAAGCAAAACAGTAAGAAGAACAGCATGTAAAGACATACCAATGGCGGAAGATGCTATCCACCTCCACAGAAAGACATGACAAATGAAAACATGGACAACATGGTTTTACATAAATATATGTGAGCGTGTGTATCTATGTTTATAGGTATCTATCTATCTATCTATCTATGTATCTATCTATGTATCTATCTATGTATCTATCTATGTATCTATCTATGTATCTATCTATGTATCTATCTATGTATCTATCTATGTATCTATCTATGTATCTATCTATGTATCTATCTATGTATCTATCTATGTATCTATCTATGTATCTATCTATGTATCTATCTATGTATCTATCTATGTATCTATCTATGTATCTATCTATGTATCTATCTATGTATCTATCTATCTATCTATCTATGTATCTATCTATGTATCTATCTACATATAATCACATGTAATTGTAGCCTTCTTTAGGTTACAGGGTAGGTAGGGAGAGAGAGGAGAAAAAGAAAATAAAAGTCACAGCAGAGAGCAAAAGAAAACCTAGAAGGAAACAAAAAAAAGCTGGGAAACTTGGAAAACGATATGTAGTATTTATTAAATAGGTGTTCTTGAAATGGAAATTTAGTATTCTATATCAAAGACACAGAAATGCTTTTCCCCATTTCTTGTTTTGTATTTTTTAAAAATGAATTTAAAAATCACAAATAAAAAATCACCTAAAATTTATTCATTGTCCATTTAGATTCCTTCAGGTTTTTTCCTTCTCTTGTTGATATTGCTAGTATTTCTAACACATTAACTAGTAGATTATTTTCAAGTTTGATTGTTTTTTAGTAAAAAATGCATATAATATTTTATCAAAAGTTTTTTCTTCATCTATTGATAGCATTTTTCTTACTTTTGTTATTGATATTGATATAATGTTATAAATTTTCCTTATGTGAAAATTTCCTAGTATAAATCATACTAAATCACAATGTAAAAATCTTTGTAACATATTGTTGCAGTCTCCCAGGTAGTATTTTGTTTAGAATTTTTACAAACATATTAATTAATGGAATTAGCCTACATTTTTCCTTTTATCTTTTTCATTTTTCCTGGTTAAAGCATCAGTAGTAAATTTGTTTCATAATAGGAATTTGGTAGAAATTTACTGGCATATAATTGTATCAAATAACTTTCTAGAATTGCTCTGATTTCATCTTCATTAATAGCATATTCACTCTCTGCATTTAAAAAAACCTATATTTATTCTTTTAAAAATCTTTATCTCTTTTATTATGAACTTAAGAATTGAACATAAAAATTTAAAAATAAGAATGTATCTTAAAGTGTAAACTTTTATTGCATATAGCTTTTTGAACTACAAATTAAATTTAAAAAGTAGTCTCTCTATTCCACAATTCTGCTTCCTATAGTCTCATTATCTGTGCTTTAGGCTTTTTAATGTAGGATCCATATATAAATAAACACACATACACATATGTAACTTTAACTTATATAATTGAGTTTTGATATAATCTATTTCCTTTGAAAATGTTATACTTTTGAAAATGTTTTCTCATAGTCCATAGGCTTTACTCATCTTTGACAGAAGTCTGCAACATACAAACACACACACACACACACACACACACACACGGACCTGACTTGTATAATGTTTCAATTCTTCAGTCATTTTTGTTGTGCCCAAATCTGAGATCCCATTTGACTTTTGCTTAGCAATGAAAGGGTCATGTTTTGCCATTTTCTCTCCTCATTTTGTAGTTGAGGAAACTGAGGCAAACAGAATTAAGTGATTTGCCCAGGATCACACAGCAAGTAATTGCCTGAGGTGAGATTTGTACTCAGGAAAATGAATCTTCCTGCCTCTAAGCCTGGCCATGTCAGTATACTCTTTAATTGTAAAAATAATTTACTTAGATGCTCCTGAAAAGTACATTTTAAACTTATTGCACTGGAAAACTACATTTCCAGAGGAAGGCCCTCTTCTTAGGATTATATCATTTTATAGGATAATTCTGTGATTTTATTGCAGACACAGTCATCATTATGCAGTAAATTGTTTTTCTTTCAGGAATTTGGATACATTTTATGTTGACCATAACTGACGGGAAGGGTGCAGAGTGAAGTAGAGAGCTATGATTTTAATTGATCTGGTTTATTTTCAACTTATTATTACTGTCTCAGGACTATTCCCCAGAAACCTAAAATATAATGTATAGTGATAATATGGTATATGTCTGCCTGGGACACATCTCTACACTTTCAGAAGCAATTATCATTACTCAGTAAATTGTTTTTTGTCATGATTTTGGATAAATTTCATGTTGACTATAACTATAGTTATATCTATATCTATCTATCTATCTATCTATATATAGTTGATTGTAATTATTTAGACATATATATTCTCTCTGTATATACACATACATATATATTTGGATATATGTATATACATATATGTATATATGAAACAGAAGGGACTAAAACTGAAGACTATAACTGCAGAGTGAAGTAGAGAGCTATGATTTTAATTGATCTGGTTTATTTTCCATTGACTGCTATTGCTTCAGGACTATTCCCCAAAAGCCTAAAAAAAATGTATAGGGAAAATATGGTATATGTTTGCCTGTGATGAATCTCTACACTTTCTATATTTAACCACACTTTAGAGATCAACTCATCACTTTATTTTAAGAGTGCAATATATAACTCTTTTTTGATATAACTGCCATTTTGATTAACTCTCTTTTTTTTTTTTTTTTTTTTTTTTTTTTTTATTTTTTTATTTAATAATTACATTATATTTACACTCATTTCTGTTCCGATTTTTTTTTTCCCCTCCCTCCCTCCACCCCCTCCCCTAGATGGCAAGCAGTCCTTTATATGTTGGATATGTTGCAGTATATCCTAGATACAATATATGTTTGCAGAACCGAACAGTTCTCTTGTTGCATAGGGAGAATTGGAAATTAGATTGCTAGGATATGAATGAGGAAATAAAAATTAAAAGGGAAAAAGTAATGGGGGGGATCAGACTTGCAAATGTTTCTAAGCAGAGGTGGAGAATACTTACACTTGAGGATGTAGTTGTATTGATGAGATCAGAGGAGGAGACTTAGAAAAACATGAGGGAATTAGAATTTTCAGAGAGGATAGTATTCAGCCAATAGGGAAACAGAGTAAGAGCTTAACTATGTTCAAATAAAGAAGAAGCCATGGAAGCAATTGTGATGGAATCAGGTAGAGATTCACATTCACATGGGGAAAATATTCACTCTTAATAGGTTGTGACTTCTGGTACTCAACAAATGGGGCATCTAAAGAAGGACTTGCATTTTGGATATAAAAAAGGACAGGTATTGATCCCAAGTGTTCCTGTTTGATAGGATACTCATCTGCTGTTGTGTAAAGACTTTTAAATTCATCCTTCCCAAATCCAATGAGTTATTTCTCCTACTTTCTTGTAAAGTCCTTTAAAAGTTCAGTTCTTCACAAGGAAAGTACTTATGAGATTGCAGTAACTCTCCTCAATGTCAGGAGGACTACATCCAACCTTATAAGGAATTTAATCTAAATTTGGGAAACTTGGACTGTTCTGCTCATGCTTGGGTAAGGTATACATTTTTTGAACTGATAGCCTAAAACTATGGTTAGTATGATGTAGAGATACTTTTCCTATCAAAAGATACTCAACCCTTTATTTTAATATAATCCACCTTCAATCACATTAACTAACTAGATTTGATTGCTATTTGATGGTCCGTGATCCATGAACTCTTCTGTAGCTTATATAAACGTGTCTGTTCACCAAATAACCACCCTATTACTAGTAACCTGCTGGCCTTATTAATAAATGAATAAACTACCCAGACACTCTTGGACCCTTTTAAATGTCTGAAAAGGTAGGATAAACAATAGATGAGAAAAGAGAGCATTAACAGGAGAAAGACAAAGGTTTCAGAGGTTGCTCAAAGAAGAAAAGCAGAGGCAATAAACATCAATCAGAGCAGCTCAGGAGAAGAGACAAACTGAAAGAACAAAGGGAAGAGAAAAGAAGAAGAAAGAAGAGGAGACAAAGAGCAGAGAATGGAGGGTGAAAAAAAAACCAATTTTCATTCTCACCAAAAGGACAGAATTCTCAAAATCTAGAAAAAAGAGAAAAAGTCCAAAATATCAGAGAAGTGAGTTCAGGAGAGTGGGGTTTAGAAAAATGCTCCTCACAACAGGTGCGAATGAAACATCTAGGGTGCTCTAAAGGCAGGTACAACAGTTATGGATTGTTGAAAAATCACTTATGAGAGATGAGATCATGAAGTAGGGGAGAAAATATCAATAAAGACAGGGATACAAATAAGATTGAAAGGAAAAATTCCAAGCCCTGCTCCACAGCCTTTTCAAGGTGTCTTCCTTGTTCCCTGCAGACAGGGACTGAACAACACTCTAACTCTATTTTTTTTTTCCCCTCCCTCCCTCCACCCCCTCCCCTAGATGGCAAGCAGTCCTTTATATGTTGGATATGTTGCAGTATATCCTAGATACAATATATGTTTGCAGAACCGAACAGTTCTCTTGTTGCATAGGGAGAATTGGATTCAGAAGGTATAAATAATCCGGGAAGAGAAACAAAAATGCAGATAGTTCACATTCGTTTCCCAGTGTTCTTTCTTTGGGTGTAGCTGCTTTTGTCCGTCATTTATCAATTGAAACTCAGGTCTCTTTGTCAAAGAAATCCACTTCCATCAAAATATGTCCTCATACAATATCGTTGTCGAAGTGTATAATGATCTCCTGGTTCTGCTCATTTCACTTAGCATCAGTTCATGTAGGTCTCTCCAAGCCTCTCTGTATTCATCCTGCTGGTCATTTCTTACAGAACAATAATATTCCATAACATTCATATACCACAATTTACCCAGCCATTCTCCAATTGATGGGCATCCATTCATTTTCCAGTTTCTAGCCACTACAAACAGGGCTGCTACAAACATTTTGGCACATACAGGTCCCTTTCCCTTCTTTAGTATTTCTTTGGGATATAAGCCCAATAGAAACACTGCTGGATCAAAGGATATGCACATTTTGATAATTTTTTGGGCATAATTCCAGATTGCTCTCCAGAATGGTTGGATTCGTTCACAACTCCACCAACAATGCATTAGTGTCCCAGTTTTCCCGCATCCCCTCCAACATTCATCATTATTTTTTCCTGTCATCTTAGCCAATCTGACAGGTGTGTAGTGGTATCTCAGAGTTGTCTTAATTTGCATTTCTCTGATCAATAATGATTTGGAACACTCTTTCATATGAGTGGTAATAGTTTCAATCTCATCCTCTGAAAATTGTCTGTTCATATCCTTTGACCATTTATCAATTGGAGAATGGCTTGATTTCTTATAAATTTGAGTCAGTTCTCTATATATTTTGGAAATGAGGCCTTTATCAGAACCTTTAACTGTGAAAATGTTTTCCCAGTTTGTTGCTTCCCTTCTAATCTTGTTTGCATTAGTTTTATTTGTACAAAGGCTTTTTAATTTGATGTAATCGAAATTTTCTATTCTGTGATCAGTAATGGTCTCTAGTTCATCTTTGGTCACAAATTTCTTTCTCCTCCACAAGTCTGAGAGATAAACTATTCTATGTTCCTCTAATTTATTTATAGTCTCGTTCTTTATGCCTAGGTCATAGACCCATTTTGATCTTATCTTGGTATATGGTGTTAAGTGTGGGTCCATGCCTAATTTCTGCCATACTAATTTCCAATTATCCCAGCAGTTTTTATCAAATAATGAATTCTTTTCCCAGAAGTTAGGGGCTTTGGGTTTGTCAAACACTAGATTGCTATAGTTGACTATTCTGTCTTGTGAGCCTAGCCTTTTCCACTGATCCACTAATCTATTTCTTAGCCAATACCAAATGGTTTTGGTGACTGCTGCTTTATAATATAATTTTAGATCAGGTACAGCTAGGCCACCTTCATTTGATTTTTTTTTCATTAATTCCCTTGAGATTCTCGACTTTTTATTGTTCCATATGAATTTTGTTGTTATTTTTTCTAGATCAATAAAATATTTTCTTGGAAGTCTGATTGGTATAGCACTAAATAAATAGATTAGTTTAGGGAGTATTGTCATCTTTATTATGTTCGCTCGGCCGATCCAAGAGCACTTAATATTTTTCCAATTATTTAAGTCTGACTTTATTTGTGTGGAGACTTTTTTATAATTTTGCTCATATAATTCCTGACTTTCCTTTGGTAGATAGATTCCCAAATATTTTATGGTATCAACAGTTATTCTGAATGGAATTTCTCTTTGTATCTCTTGCTGTTGGGTTTTGTTGGTGATGTATAAAAATGCTGAGGATTTATGGGGATTTATTTTGTAGCCAGCTACTTTGCTAAAATTATGAATTATTTCCAATAGCTTTTTGGTAGAATCTCTGGGGTTCTCTAGGTATACCATCATATCATCTGCAAAGAGTGATAGTTTGGTTTCCTCATTGCCTACTCTAATTCCTTTTATATCTTTCTCGACTCTTATTGCCGAGGCTAGTGTTTCTAATACGATATTAAATAATAATGGTGATAGTGGGCAACCTTGCTTCACTCCAGATCTTACTGGGAAAGGTTCCAGTTTTTCCCCATTGCATATGATGCTTACTGATGGTTTTAAATATATGCTCCTGACTATTTTAAGGAAAAGTCCATTTATTCCTATGCTCTCAAGTGTTTTTATTAGGAATGGATGTTGGATTTTATCAAATGCTTTTTCTGCATCTATTGAGATGATCATGTGGTTTTTGTTTGTTTGGTTATTGATATAGTCAATTATGTTAATAGTTTTCCTAATATTGAACCAGCCCTGCATTCCTGGTATAAATCCTACTTGGTCATAGTGTATTATCCTGGTGACAATTTTCTGTAATCTTTTTGCTAATATTTTATTTAAGATTTTAGCATCAATATTCATTAGGGAGATTGGTCTATAATTTTCTTTCTCTGTTTTCAGCCTACCTGGTTTAGGTATCAGTACCATATCTGTGTCATAAAAGGAGTTTGGTAGGACTCCTTCAATCCCTATTTTTTCAAATAGTTTATATAACATTGGAGTTAATTGTTCTTTAAATGTTTGGTAGAATTCACATGTAAATCCATCTGGTCCTGGGGATTTTTTCTTAGGGAGTTGATTGATAGTTTGTTCTATTTCTTTTTCTGAGATGGGACTGTTTAGGATATTTACTTCTTCCTCTGTTAGTTTGGGCAAGCTGTATTTTTGGAGGTATTTTTCTATTTCATTTAAGTTGTCGAATTTATTGGCATAAAGTTGGGCAAAGTAACTCCTAATTATTGCTCTAATTTCCTCTTCGTTAGTGGTGAGTTCTCCCTTTTCATTTTTAAGACTAACAATTTGATTTTCCTCTTTCCTTTTTTTAATCAGATTTACTAAGGGTTTGTCTATTTTGTTGGTTTTTTCATAGAACCAACTCTTAGTTTTATTAATCAATTCAATAGTTTTTTTACTTTCAATTTTATTGATCTCACCTTTTACTTTTAGAATTTCAAGTTTAGTGTTTGACTGGGGGTTTTTAATTTGTTCCTTTTCTAGCATTTTTAATTGCAAACCCAATTCATTGACCTTCTCTTTCTCTATTTTATACAAATAGGCCTCTAGAGATATGAAATTTCCCCTTATTACCGCTTTGGCTGCATCCCATACATTTTGGTATGATGTCTCATTATTATCGTTTTCTTGGGTGAAGTTATTAATTATGTCTATGATTTGCTGTTTTACCCAATCATTCTTTAGTATGAGATTATTTAGTTTCCAATTATTTTTTGGTCTACTTCCCCCTGCTTTTTTGTTGAATGTAATTTTCATTGCATCGTGGTCTGAAAAGGATGCATTTACTATTTCTGCCTTACTACATTTGAGTTTGAGGTTTTTATGTCCTAATATATGGTCAATTTTTGTATAGGTTCCATGAACTGCTGAAAAGAAAGTGTATTCCTTTCTGTCTCCATTACATTTTCTCCAGAGATCTATCATATCTAGCTTTTCTAGTATTCTGTTTACCTCTTTGACTTCTTTCTTATTTATTTTCTGGTTTGATTTATCTAATTCTGAGAGTGCAAGGTTAAGATCTCCCACTATTATAGTTTTACTGTCTATTTCTTCTTGCAGCTCTCTTAGTTTCTCTTTTAAGAATTTAGATGCTACCCCACTTGGTGCATATATGTTTAATATAGATAGTGCTTCATTATCCATGCTACCCTTTAGCAAGATATAGTGTCCTTCCTTATCTCTTTTAATTAGGTCAATTTTTGCTTTAGCTTGATCTGAGATCAGGATGGCTACCCCTGCTTTTTTGACTTCACCTGAAGCATAGTAGATTTTGCTCCAACCTTTTACCTTTAACCTGCATGTATCTCCCCGCTTCAGGTGTGTTTCCTGTAAACAACATATTGTAGGATTCTGGCTTTTAATCCATTCTGCTAACCGCTTCCTCTTTATGGGGGAGTTTACCCCGTTCACATTTATGGTTAGAATGACCAATTCTGTATTACTTGCCATCTTGTTAACCCCGGTTTATGCTTTCCTCCCTTCTTTCCCCTTTCCCCCCCTTCCAAGTATTAAGCTTGTGAGCACCCTTGCTTCTCACAGCCCTCCCTTTTTAGTGTCCCTCCCCCCGCCTTAGAGTTCCTCCCCCTATCTTACCCCTTTCCCTCCCAGTTCCCGTATTCCCTTCCGCTTAGCTTATTCCTTCCCTTTCCACTTTTCCCTTCTCACTTTTCAATGAGATGGGAGAAGTTTCACCATAGATTGAATATGTCTTAAGATTTTTCACTTAAAGCCAATTCTGAAGGCAGTAAGATACCCACTATATTCATCCCCCTCCATTCTTTCTCTCAGATATAATAGGTTTCCTATGCCTCTTCATGAGATGTACTACCCCCACTTTACCCTTTTTCTGGTACAATGTCCTTTCCACATCAATTTCTAGAACAAGGTATACATGTATTCTTTATACATCTATATAGTCAAAATATAGTTCCCAAGATTAATCTTTACCTTTTTAGATTTCTCTTGAGTTCTATATTTGTAGATCAAACTTTTTGTTAAGTTCTGGTTTTTTCATCAGAAATAGATGAAATTCGCTTACTTCGTTGAATGTCCATCTTCTTCCCTGGAAAAAGATGCTCATTCTCGCTGGGTAAGTTATTTTTGGTTGCATACCAAGTTCCTTAGCCTTTCGGAATATCATATTCCAGGCCCTTCGATCTTTTAATGTGGATGCTGCCAGATCCTGGGTGATCCTTATTGTGGCTCCTTGATACTTGAATTGGGTTTTTCTAGCCGCTTGCAATATTTTTTCTTTCACCTGAGGGTTCTGGCATTTGGCCACTATATTCCTTGGTGTTTTGATTTTAGGATCCCTTTCAGTGGGTGATCGATGAATCCTTTCAATGTTTATTTTTTCCTCTGTTCCTATGACTTCTGGGCAGTTCTCTTTGATAATTTCCTGGAAGACAGTGTCCAGGCTCTTTTTTTCATCATGTTTTTCTGGGAGTCCAATGATTCTCAGATTGTCTCTCCTGGATCTGTTTTCCAGGTCTGTTGTCTTCCCCAGAAGGTATTTCACATTTTTCTCCATTGTTTGATTTTTTTGGATTTGCTTGACTGATTCTTCTTGTCTCCTCGAGTCATTCAATTCCACTTGTTCAATTCTGATTTTCAGTGAAGTATTCTCTTCACTCACTTTTTTAAAAATCTTTCTCTAATTGTCCAATTGAGTTCTTTTGTTCTGTGGAATTTTTTCCATTTCGCCAATTTTGTTTTTTAGAGAGCTTTTTCTGTTTCCAGTTCACTAATCCTATTTTTCAAGGATTTTACTTCTTTATCCACTCTCTCTTTAACTTTCTCCAGACTCTTTTCCCATTTTTCTTCTAGCTCCCTTGTGAGAGCCTTTTTAATCACTTCTATGAGGTTCATCTGTGCTGAGGAACAGCCGATCTCCTCCTTTGGGGAATCACCTGGGGACTGCCTGTTTTTAGTCTCCTCAGGATTTAGAGTCTGCTCTCTATCTGTATAGAAGCTGTCAAGGGTTAAAGTCCTCTTCAGCTTCTTGCTCATTCTGTCTATTAATCAGAGATAAACTACCAAAGAAAAACAGGAAAAAACTGGAGTCTTTCTTTGGGGGGGGGGGCTGGGTGTGTTATCGAGCTTCCTCTACAGACTGCGGGGGGCAGCAGTGAGGCACTAGCAGGACTGTGCTGCGCCTGCGCTCTGAGATCCCAGAGCGTGCTGAGTCACTGAGGGGGGGAAGGGGGGGGGGCCAGTTCCTGAGAGACTCCAGCTGTTTGCGGTTGTATTCTTCAGCCCCGGTGTTTTTAGCTTCTCTGCTGGGCTGTTGACTTGCTGCTGGAGGAAATTATCCAAACCTGTAGCGAAGCTTTCCCCGCAGAAACGGCTACGATCACTCTCCACCCCCCTCTCCAGTCTGCTCCCGTGCTCTCACTGCTGCTGCCCGCCGCCTGCGCCCGATCTAAAACCGCCCCAGCCCTCCAGTAAAGACAGACCTTTCTTGGCGGATCTCAAGGATGGCTTCTCTATTCCCCAGAAACCTAAAATATAATGTATAGTGATAATATGGTATATGTTTGCCTGTGATGAATCTCTACACTTTCAGAAGCAATTATCATTACTCAGTAAATTGTTTTTCTTTCAGGAATTTGGATACATTTTATGTTGACCATAACTGACGGGAAGGGTGCAGAGTGAAGTAGAGAGCTATGATTTTAATTGATCTGGTTTATTTTCCATTGACTGCTATTGCTTCAGGACTATTCCCCAAAAGCCTAAAAAAAATGTATAGGGAAAATATGGTATATGTCTGCCTGGGACACATCTCTACACTTTCAGAAGCAATTATCATTACTCAGTAAATTGTTTTTCTTTCAGGAATTTGGATACATTTTATGTTGACCATAACTGACGGGAAGGGTGCAGAGTGAAGTAGAGAGCTATGATTTTAATTGATCTGGTTTATTTTCCATTGACTGCTATTGCTTCAGGACTATTCCCCAGAAACCTAAAATATAATGTATAGTGATAATATGGTATATGTTTGCCTGTGATGAATCTCTACACTTTCAGAAGCAATTATCATTACTCAGTAAATTGTTTTTCTTTCAGGAATTTGGATACATTTTATGTTGACCATAACTGACGGGAAGGGTGCAGAGTGAAGTAGAGAGCTATGATTTTAATTGATCTGGTTTATTTTCCATTGACTGCTATTGCTTCAGGACTATTCCCCAGAAACCTAAAATATAATGTATAGTGATAATATGGTATATGTTTGCCTGTGATGAATCTCTACACTTTCAGAAGCAATTATCATTACTCAGTAAATTGTTTTTTGTCATGATTTTGGATAAATTTCATGTTGACTATAACTATAGTTATATCTATATCTATCTATCTATCTATCTATCTATCTATCTATATATAGTTGATTGTAATTATTTAGACATATATATTCTCTCTGTATATACACATACATATATATTTGGATATATGTATATATGAAACAGAAGGGACTAAAACTGAAGACTATAACTGCAGAGTGAAGTAGAGAGCTATGATTTTAATTGATCTGGTTTATTTTCCATTGACTGCTATTGCTTCAGGACTATTCCCCAAAAGCCTAAAAAAAATGTATAGGGAAAATATGGTATATGTTTGCCTGTGATGAATCTCTACACTTTCTATATTTAACCACACTTTAGAGATCAACTCATCACTTTATTTTAAGAGTGCAATATATAACTCTTTTTTGATATAACTGCCATTTTGATTAACTCTCAAAGAATTTTTTATTTTACATTTGTGAAAAACAAGCATTTCTTTAACATAGTACAATAAAAAATCATTTTTAATATTAGTGATTTGTTTTTATTCCTTACTTAAAAAATTAAACAATTATTTATTTTTTTCATAAAATCATCTTCCAGTTCTCTTTATTAATTCAATTGTTTTATTACACACAATTTTTATTATCCTTATAAATCTCACTTAATTTTTAAGAATTCTGATTTAATATTTAATTGGGATTTTTAATTTGTTCTTTGTCTAGAGGTTTTATTTTTAAATTATGTATCCAAATCATTGGTCTGCTCTTTATCTATTTTATTGTTATAAATATTTAGAGAGATAAATTTTCCTTTCATTACTGATATTACTGCTTAAGCTATCTCATTTTTGTCATTTTCTTTAATGAAATTATTGAATGTGTTCTTTGACCATTCATTTTTTAAGCTTATTGTTTAGTTTTCAATTGATTTTTAACCTGCATTTCTTTTTATGGAGAAGACAAGCAACAAGCTCTACATCTTTCCAATATAAATGTAGCCTATTGTTCAGAGGGTCATTTTTATGACTTCCTTCATTGGTGGAAATTGCACAATGAACCCTGCCTATGTGAAGGGAGGAACTGATTAGTACTAAAGACCAGAGAAAAGAGAGATCCTGGGTTTTTTGTTGTTGTTGTTGTTGTTTTGTTTTGTTTTGTTTTTTGGGGGGGTGGTTTGCTTCAATTTAGAAGAAAGAACGCAAGTTGTTTCAAACTCTCTTTAGACATCTGAGGGAGGAAAGTGACTGGGAGAAAACCACCATGTATAAGAGTTGATTCAGAGGTTTAGCCGAGTCTGGATCTGGGTTCCAGTCTGAGATCATGCTAGGACAGCTTGCATTGGAACTGCATACTGAATTCCCATCCTGGTGTCTGCTGAACTTCTAGTTTCCTTCAGCTGGAAAATGTTCTACTCTGTCTTTTGGGGTGTTCTGATGCTCTAAAATTTTTTAGAGTTGTTATTTAAAGAAACTTGGAGCGGTTAACTCATGTTAAGTGAGTTCCTGCCTTTACTCTGACATATTGGCTGTCCTTGATTTCTTGAAATGATTTCTCCAGGTTCCTTTTTTGTTCATGGCTTTCAAATAGTGCGATAATTCTTATTTTGTCTCTTCTGCATCTATTTTACAGTGTATTTCCAGTGTGATATTTTACATTTGCTTCTTTTTGTTTCATTTTTTAAAACTAATTCTTGATGTCTCATAGAGTTCAATTCCATTTGTGTAATTCTATTTTTAATTAATTATTTTCTTCAGTTAGCTTTTTTACCTCTATTTTTTTAAATATAGCCAGTTATATTTCTAAAGGAGTTGTTTTGTTCAATATATATATATATATATATATATATATATATATATATATATATATATATACATATATTTTTTTTTCCATTTTGCCAAATCTAATTTTATTGTTGGATAATGTTTTTCTATTTCACTAATTTATTTTAAGAAGTTCTTTTTTCAGTAAATATATGTGTGTTTATACATGTGTTATATATGCATATTTCCCTTTTTTGCCAATAGTATTTTTAAGGAGTTTTTTGGGAGCTGCTTTTGTCAATAATAGGTTCTCATTCCAGAAACTGGAATCTTTGGGTTTGTTAAAAGATAGTGGGTTACTATAGGTATGTCTTGTGTAACTGATTTATTCCACTGCTCACTTGCTATTCAATCAAGCAATGTGACCTGATTGATTGCCTGCTATGTCAGGAACAGGCTCTCTCAACTGTCTTAGAGTCTGGGTTCTTCTCCTGGTTTTCTGGGGCACTGGCTGCTTCTGACTTATTTGCATTAGATGGCATTCCCCTTTGACCCAAATGATTTAGATGTTTCCCACCAGCCTTCTAAGTTATCTTGGGTTAAGTCAGTTTTCCACCTTGTTAGTCTTCTTGTTAATTATGTCACTAGAGAATTCATTTTGAGGCATTATTTTAAAGTTTTCTGGAGATGAATTAAGCAGAGTTCAGGTCACTTTGAACTTTAATTCAACAACTTGGCTTGAATTCTTCTTTTCATAACAAATCTCTCTCATGAAGACAGTTTGAGTTGTCTTATGATTTATCTTGTCACTGCTAAATTTGAGCCCTTCTGTAATGGTTTAGAACATAGGCATAGAAGTTGCCAGTTCTCACCATTTCCAGTCTGAGATGATGATCACATCTATATCCTAAACAACTAAGAAGATAAGAGCCTGTTCTTGTCATCTGCCTTTTCATAATTATATAATTATGCAGAAGATATCATCCTTGGAAATATTCAAAATGGTGTAAGAATAATGAAACTATTCAAAAGTTTGTGGCAACAAAATATAAACCTATTAATTAGTTCAAGGTTAAAAGAGAACATTCTAAGAGTTTCTTAGAGGAGAGCAAGTTAGGGAATATCTTATGTTAACTCAAAGAAAAGTCAATTTTGCTTAGGTTTATTATTTAATTTGAGAGTAACACACATTTGTAGAGCATGTCCTTTTTTAAGGCAATGCTTTTTAAGGTAAACTGCTATATAACTTGGAATTACTCCAGTTGCTTGTTCATTCCATCCCAGGTTTGTTTTCTTTTTTTGTTACTATCGTCATACAATTTATGATTTTTATTTAAATTCATTTATATATATATACGTATATATAAATGCATGCGTGTGTGTGTACGAAGTGTTGTTACCTATGTTTTCTGTGTCATCCCTTTTAAAGAGAAGAAATAAATTAAAATTAATTGGAGTTGCTGAGATACAACTGCACATCTTCCAGATTGACTAAGATGACAGGAAAAGGTAATGATGAATATTGGAGGGGATGTGGGAAAACTGAGACACTTTTACAATGTTAGTAGAGTTTTAAAATTGTCCAAACATTCTAAACAACAATAGGAAGCTGTGTTCAAAGAACTACCAACCTGAAAAAAATATTTCTAGCAGCCCTTTTTGTAGTGGCAAAGAACTGGAAACTGAGTTGATGCCCATCAGTCTGAGAATGGCTGAATAAGTTTTGGTATATCAATGTTGTGGAATATTATTATTCTATGAGAAATGATCAACAGGATGATTTCATAGAGGCTTGGAAAGACTTACATGAACTGATGCTAAGTGAAGTCATTTGAACCATGGAAACACTGTACAACGCAACAATAGTATTATACAATGAACAATTCTGATGGACATGGCTCTTTTCATTCAGGTGATTCAGACCACTGCCAGTGGTCTTGTGATGAAGAGAACCATCTGTACCCAAAGGAGAGTGAGTGTGGATCACATCATATTTTTACTTTTATTGGTTGTTGCTTTATTGCATTTTGTTCTCTCTCTCTCTTTCTCTCTCTCTCTCTCTCTCTCTCTCTCTCTCTCTCTCTCTCTCTTTCTCTCTTTCTTTTGGTCAGATTTTACTTGTGCAACATGATAATTGTGGAAATGTATATCGAAAACTTGCACATGTTTAACATATATTGGAGTACTTGTCCTCTGGGGAAGAAGTTCAAGGAAGGAAGGGAGAAAAACCATTGGAACCCAAGGATTTGCAAGGGGGAAGGCTGAAAATTATCTTTACATGTGTTTGGAAAAAAACTTTTAAAAATAAAATAAAATTAGAATTAATTGGACTTTTAAAAGAAAAAATGGAATTAATGAAAAAATTTAGACTTCTAACTAATTGGAAGAAAAAGTGAATAATTTTAGGAAAAAAGATTAAATGATTATATATAAACTAAAAGATTTCAGAGTTCTACCTTTGCTGGTATTTTAAAATATTTGGCTTTTGATTTTTCAGCTAATACTTGAATTATTTTAATATCATTGTAAAATTTGCTAACTTGCATCACAGAAGGTTAAGTGTAATGGAATCAATAATAATTTAGACATTCTTAACTATTTTTTGGTAGATATTCAATCTTTAAGCCAAATGACTTATTTTACAATTTCAGATTCTCGTAGCTTTTTTTTTTTTAAAGAACCTTCCTCTAATTTATTATTAGCACAGTTTTCACCAAGTCCACAGTTTAGATAAGGATAGAAAAGGACATTTTAGAACTTAAGTTCTCTAAAATTTCAAGGGAATTATGAATTGGTAATTCAATTATTATCTTATAGCTCTATTACTAAAAATATCAAAATCATAATGTTTGAGATGAGGTTATCTGGTTTTGAAGTGAAAATTGAGAGCTTCTACTAAGTTATTTTGAGATCTGTTTTATAATATACTGTAGCAAGAACTTCTAAGACATTACAAATTATATGGAATCAGAGAAAAATATCTCTACTTGTGACATAATATATCTCTTATGCCAGTCCTGATGAGAGACAAGGTTCATAAAACTTTTTCCTCTCTTTACTCCAGATATTTTCTACAATCTTTGTAGATCACAGGTAAAACAAAATATGTCCTTTATTTCATATGTAGAAGAAAATGATGGCCATCTCTCAGTTGTCCCTCCACCAGTGTAAATTGGTTTTCTCAACATTCTCAATTCTATGACAAAAATAATTTCTAAAGGAGGAGAATATTTAATATACATTTCCAGAAGGAGAGTTCAAAATAATCTGAAAGATGTGAAATTCGAAAGTTCACTATTAAAGGATCCAAAAAAAATTCTAGATATAATGATCCTCATGATGAAAATGATTTTTATATTTAGTGTTTCTTCTAATTTATAAGATATATGGCTCTTATCCTACTGCATCCTGACCTGCTCTCATTGTCTTTTTAATGATATCGCCTCTTAGGAGGAGAAATAGAATGTTGAACTAGGGAACAACCAGGAAAAGGAGAATCTTGGGATCTTTTCTTTTTCCAGAGGTAGTAGAAATGATAGAGAAGTTGGGAATCAGAACTGATAAGCACAAACGGACTGATGGCTGAAAAATATGCAGCCAAGAGGGCTTCTGTGGGAATCATCCACATATAATATTTATCAAAAATAAAGAGATAAAATGACAAAACAGAATTGATTGAATAGAAGGAGACATAGGTGCTCACCAATACTAAAATGGTGTAGGTGGCTTTAGTCTGAGGAGATCTTCTTGGCAAATGGCTGGAGCTGTGAATATGCTGGACTTGTCGATGGTGTCTTTGCAGGACAAGCACCAGATAGCCACTGGCTATGACCATAAATCCCACACAAAGGAAATCAGGAATAGAGAACAAAATTATAAATACAGAGACTTTGAATGATGCTGGAGGAAATTGTGAACAGAATCCAATATTCCATAGCCTCGTGTTGTTACTTCTTTCTGTAAACTTCTGAATATTTGCAAATATATAGACATTTATTAGAAAGTGTAGGATCCAGCAAAAAAAGGCAAAAGGGAGCAATGTAATTTGAGGCTTGAGCTTTGAGTTTTGACCAAATGGAAAAAGTAAAGGGACTGATGGTGATAATCTGAAACCCACTCAGAAAGCAAGTGATAGTGAGAGAAACATTATGGGCCACTCGGTGGAGGAAAAACAGCCAACATGATCCAGGAAAATTTTCATCCCCAAACCAACCATTGTATGAGGGACTCCCTTGGAAATGAGCACGATGGAGTTGGCCAGAGACAAGTGGAAGAAAATGGAGTCTATGGACCGCAGCCTGTTGTCATTATAGAAAGAGATGGTATAACGACAAAGGAGAAAGACATTTCCCAGCATTCCAGCTCCTGTCTGTATGAAGAAGACAATACCTAGAACTCAATCAAGGAAAACAAGTTTCTCACTGACTAAAGTAGAAAGTAAAGATGTAAAGGATGGAGATATTGCAGGATTAAAGAGGGAGGGAAGGAAGGGAGAAAAGTAGAGAAGCAGATAAGGAGGAAGGCAAGAAGAGAAGTGGGGAAGGATGAAAGGAAAAGAAGGAAGGAAAGGAAGGAAAAGAGGAAGGAAAGTGTGAGGGAGGAAAGGAAAGAAAGCAGGAGGAAGGGAGGGAAGAAAGAAATGTTCTCAGAGAAAGATGCAAGAAACAAAAAAGGAAGGAAAGAGGGAAGAAAGAAAGGAAGAAAGAATAAGGAAAGAAAGAAACAGGGAAGAAGGAAGAAAGAAAGGAAGGAAAGAAGCAGTTTTCCAACATTATTCTAGAAGACAATTTTGAGAAATTAAAACAAATCATGATCAACTTGATTATATTTCTTGAATTTTCCTTTGTAGTGAGCAGAGCGCAAATACTTAAATACTAAAAAGTCATCTAGGCATAGCACCACTATTTACTCAGGCAAAGAAAAAATGAGGAAAAGATAGAAACAGATGGGGAAAGAGAAAGGGAATAAAGGAAGAGAGAGAAATCTGGGTATATGGTTGTTTATAGAAGGAAAATTGCTGAATAAAAAACATAAAGATATTTTAGATTATGAAACATCGAAAAAACACAGAATTACAATTTGAAAATTTACATTTAACAGATGATACTTAAGTGAAAATACAGTCATGATACTTTTTAACATCATAAATTTCTACAGAAGGAGAGTGTCCATCTGTCTCTCTGCCTGCTTCTCTGTTGATTTTTGCTTGTCTCTTATTCTCTCTGACTCTTTCTCTGTATGCCTTTGGCTTTCTATCTCTGTGCGTGTGTGTATCTGTGTCTCTGTCACTTTGTTTCTCTCTATCTCTCCTTTCTGTCTCTCTTTGTTCCTCTATCTACACACACACACACACACACACACACACACACACACACACACACACACAAGATAGAATAAGGAAGAGAGATACAATTATATCATAATCATTAGTTGAATCATTCATCTGAAAAGTTCTCATTTTTCCACCCTTTTCATTTAGATTATAATAATGCAAGTAAAGGAATCCTGTCAAAATTTTCCATCCATAATACAAAGAGAAGTTGCTGATAGAAGATAATCCAGATGAAATAAAATAAAAAAGAAATAGCCTTGATACTGATGGGAGTGAACCCTGAAACTGTCCTCCTTGAGTTTTGGGGTGAGCTCTGAAACTCTCCTCTGACAGAGGCCAGCCCTTCAGGGTAGTTAAGTGGTTTCATTAAGATTAGCCCAGGACCACTCCCTACTTGGCTCCAACTTAAGTGATCTCATTTACCTGGAGATCTGGACCTGATTTCTATTGAGTACCTGCACCCTCTAGTGAAGTGAAAATTAGTCCAAGACCACTCCTAGTGGCTGGAACTTAAATGGTCTCATTGAATTGGAAATCTAGAGCTGGGGGCAGTGACAACATTGAAGGAATCTCATTCAATAAAAATCCCAGTCTCAGATTTCTTATAAAAAGACAATTTTCAAATTCAAATCTTTGCAGAAGTCCAAAGTCGGGTTATGCTTTGCCAAGGGACCTCTCCTCTTGGCACAGCTGCCTACCAGGACTCCTGCCAGCTGTGAAGAGACCTTCTCAGTGATAATCTCTTGTTATTTCTCTGTCAGGACTCTTGCAACTGAGGAGTCTGTCTACCTAGCAAAGCTGGCTTCTCAGCCAACAATAAACTTCCCTTTTACAGCCAGACTTTTTGGGTTCATGTATTCTTTCATGTTGAACCTGTGCCAACAAGAGGGATTCTTTGCACTGCCACTAACAGCATCAATACCTCTTATGCTCACTAGAAACAAAAGGCAGAAAAACTTTTAATGGGACCCTCCATTGCCATATCCAGGGGCTAATATGTAATTCACACAAAAACAAAACAAATCATAGACAGAAAACAAAAGCAAAACAAAGAGATAACTAGGAACAGAGAGACAATTGCTTCAAATAAAAGATCTCTCCAAATGAACACTCCATCTATTTGGCTGGCCATCTTCATTTAAAACATCCCATAATTCTCTCAATGTATGCAATTCAAATGGTTCTATGTATTTTCATTGCTAAATGAAATCATCCCTGGTAATCATAAACCAGCTCTCTTAAATCAAAATCACTTGCATGTCACGGATGTCATGGATCTTAGTGAATAAAGGTTAAACAATAGCAAGCTACATATAAAAGGAGAAAAAAAGATAATAATAATAATAATTATTAAATAATAAATAAAAAAGATAATTCTAATTGATCCGTCTTAAATTTAAATGTACTTTCAAAAGTTAGCTTACTCTCCATAGCTCCTGATTTATTTTTCCTTCACACCACCCCAGAATCTCCCTCTAAAAAGGTTGTTTTGAAAAATTATTAAAAAATAAAATAAATAAAAAGGTTGCCTTAAGCTTGTTTAGTTGATGTAGACTGGAATCAGTGAAGGTAAGATCTCAACAAAAACCCATTTCCTTCCTACCAGTCCAGTATCTAGAAGGTACATGAGGAGTGGGAGAGTAGAGGAGTGTAGGTAGACTTAGCAGAAATTACTATAGACACTATGGAAGCCAAGCTCTTCTTTGAGGCAAGGAGCAAGTAGCATTGAGTATGTTTACCTTTGGGTTTGTTCAGGCCTTTTGTTACCCTGAGCAGGCCTTTATTGCATTTGGGTGAGGTTGAATAGCTTGTTCAATTTCCAGACGAATTGCCAAAACACAGGTGACCCGTGCAGACAGAATAATAAAATTATGACCATCAGTCCTTCTTTTCACTCCATCATGCCCCTCAATAATGTTTTAACCCCATCATGCTCCCTGAGTGCTCCTTCTATCCTCCATGATGCCCCCTGAGTTCTTCTTTTATCCTCCATCATGCCCCCTCACTCCCGCTCACATACCGGGTTTTTATGTTGTCCTGCCTCAGCTCTCCTCCGTGGCACTGCTCTCAGTGGCGCCAGCAAGCAAATCACTGGGGAAGAACAGGATGACACGCTCACTGCTGCAGCTCGGATTGGATGTAGCTCGGAGTGCGGCATGTGTTTCACCTTGGGGTGGATGGGGGAAATGGTGCAAACAGAGGGTACCGTAATGTAGCGTGTAGTGCAGGGGATCACCTACGCTACAGTAGCAATCTCAATAGGGCTTTTTTCCTGGGGCGGGCTTATTTTACAGGAATCTTACACAGTATGGGGAGGGCTTATTTTCGGGATAGGTCTTATTATCGGGGAAACATGGTAAGTAGAGGAGTTAGGGTTAAATAAATATCTTTAAAAATCATCAGCATGCAGATGATAAGAACTTTAGTAGCTGGTGACATTACCAAGTGAAATATTACAAAGGGAGAACAGAAGAGCGGTTATGAGAGATACATATAGAATAGCAAGGTTTACTAGGCATGGTTTGAATAAAGATTCATCAAAGGACACAGAGAACTAACTAATCAGGTAGGTAGGAGGAATACCAGGAAGCTATTAGTCATAAAAACATTAAGATTATCAAGAAGAAGTTCATATACAATGTCAAAAGTTTATAGATATCAATAAGGATTAAGAAAAGTCCATCCGATATGCTAATTAGAAAATTGTTGAAACTCATTTTTGTATTATAGACTTTTACTCAAACCAATCTACAAAGTGTTCCCAGATAAGGTCCTCAGATTAATGAAAAGGAAGTCAATTAGGAAAGAGAACCTTTGTTAATGCAAAAAAACTCAATCCTAAACCTAGGATTCTAGACTCCGAATTTCATCCACAAATTGAATTTTGTTTTGCACCCTGAGTTCTCCTCTGTACAAGCAGGGGAAATGCCCTTACTTAGTAAAAAGAAAAGCCTGGGAAAGAACTAAGGACTTCCTGTTCCCTGAATGTTGCTCAAACTTTTGAGGCTTATGACAGAGAATGTAATAAATACTTACAGGATGTCTAACACTGGGACAGGAGAACAGTAAACCAGTCCTTTCTGTCTCCCTTTCTCTTGTACTCCTTGGGCCAAAGCAGCTTCAAGAACACAAAAAAGGATGAGGAGAAAGGAAACCTTAAGAGCAAGCAAGGAAGTAAGAGGTAAGAAAGAAAAACTCAGAAGATGCCCCAGTATGGAAACAGGGATCTCATCAAAAGGAAAAGAATAGTTCATTAAAATAAGCCCTCCCCTGAAAATAAGCCCTCTGATGTTTTTCTGTCCAAAAAATTAATAAGACAGTGTCTTATTATCGGGAAAATATGGTACTGCTAGTCTCACATCTCCACTTGCCTGGAGGACAGAATGCCCAATTGACATCTTAAATTTGACATGTCCCAAACTGGCCCTATTATTTTTCCCTCAATACCTTTCCCTCTTCCAAACTTCCATATTATTTTTGAGGATACCAGCATTTTTCTAGTTACTCAAGTTCAAAAATTAGGTTGCATGCTCTGTACTGTTATGAATGAAAAACTCTGAAGACAGAGTTTCTGGGTAATTAATAATTAATTCATTAGACTGACAAAAAAACAATATATTGATAATCAGTGATTTCTCTTAGTAAACAAAGACAAAATTATGAAGATCTCTGCATGTCTCACAAAGTTTGAAAAAGGAGCTATTTCAGTGACAGGTGATAATTATCAGTCCAGATTAGTTAACAGTTAAAAAGGGAGTGGACATATTAATGAAGTGGGCTAAAAGTCTTCAGTTCCTCCTCCTTATATTTATCCATGAGACTCAGTTGTCTCCAGAAATCTGGACAAAAGAAATCCATCTCTACTCCATCTCACCCTAAATTGTAATGGACAATTTCAAGGATAGAAGATCATTTCCCTGCTGCAAAAAGACACCTAGTCTTTACACTTTAAATAAAAGTAAGCTCTTTTAATTAGGTGGGATTATGCACAAAATTGAGGAGCATGTATCCTGAGGATTTGAGTAATCTCTTCTATCAGCAATATCCATCAGAGATGGATTGAAATATCTGTAAGAACTGGTCCCTGGATGATGAAATACAAAGGAAAAACCTCCATTCCAATTTAATAATTTCTCTCAGTAGCAATATTTTCTCAGCCTTCATATCCAAGTTGAAGTTCAGATGAGACTGACAGACTTTGCTTTTATAACATCTGTTCTCTACAAACTCCTTTCCTTCTAATACTGCCAACACTCTAATCACCTTACACTTGGATCAATATAATAATGTGGCTTCTTGGTCTTTCTCCACTCTAGTTCATCTTCCAATCAGTTAGTAATATTTTCTTCCTAAAGCACAAGTCTTACCACATCTCTTTCCTACTCAATAGAATCCACATATTTCCTAAGATCTTCTGGATCAAATATGAAGTCTCCTCTTTTTCATTCCAAGGCCATTTTATTTTCCCTTTCTTGCTATTCCAGTTTTCTTGCACCTTATGGTGCATCCTTTTACAGGTATTCTATGATTCTGCCATATTGGCCACCTGGCACTTTCTCAAACAAGACAGACATTCAATTTCCTGACTCTGGGCATTTTTACCATATGATCCCCATTTCTGGGGTTATTTTTTCTTCTCATCTGTGCCTTATTCCTTCACTCAATTCCTTCAAATTCCCAAAAAATCCCACTATCAGATGGAAATGTACCAGGATTCTCTGATGCCTTTCCTGATCTCCCTTAATTTTGGTCTCTTCCCTTTGTTGCATGTCTCCCATTCATCCTATAGGAAGATTTTTTTGTTGTTAGCATATAGTTGTTTGCATCTCCCTTATTAGACTTTTAGCTCCTTGAGAGCAAGAATAGCTTTTTGCTTTTCTTCACATTCCCAACTCTTAGCAAAGTGTCTGGTACACACTAAGTGCTGAGAAAAGTATTAATTGAATGACTCACTGACAAAATTGTTTCTAAGATACATTCTACTTCTAAATTAATAAGATTATCCTCATACTTGAGATAGATGTTTCTATTATTTATCACGGCGGTCTTGCTGCTAATACATATTATGAATACCATAATGCAAGATTATAACATATGTGATGATATATTGTCCCAGGAAACATTTGGTTGTTATAGCTTCATAGAAAACCTTTGGTTCAGTCTTTCATCTAGCTCCATTTTTTTTTTTTTTGGATTCTGATTTATTTTGTAGCAAGAAAGTCAAGATGGCTACAATTCATTTTTATCAGTATTGATCCTTCTACTCATTATTTCATAAGCGTCCCACATTTAGAGTAATAGGGCATAAATTTATACTTTCTAAAACCTTTCCAGATTTTAGCACATTTGGCTCCATTGTTCATCATTTTCTTGTTCTCATCATAGAAATAGAAGTTATTGGACAACGATGAGGGACATCTTGTATTTTCTTTATTCTATGGCTTGCCATGACCAAAGAAAGGACCTTATTTGAAGACTGTTCACAGAAGTGCAATCAACTAGAAGTTGTGTTCAGCTCCCAAAGATGAAGAGAACCCAGAATTACTTCTTCATCTCAATAAAAATGAGTAATCATATAGAAAAAATAGTAGAATGTTATGTATGTATAAGCTTTGCATTTCCTTCATGTTACTATTTGATGAGAGATTCTTTTTGTGAAGCCCTTAGCACAGTGATTGGAAAATGGCAGATACTATGTGAATGCTAGCTCCTATTATTGTTATTAATTATTATTGTTGTTCTTGTCAATGCATAATTATTTTGATTATTGCTTTTCCATATCTTCTGTCATTCTATTTTCATCCTTTTAAAATGTAGAAAATATGTATACTGTCACTTTTCCTC
Organism: Antechinus flavipes; assembly: GCF_016432865.1. NCBI lineage: Eukaryota > Metazoa > Chordata > Mammalia > Dasyuromorphia > Dasyuridae > Antechinus > Antechinus flavipes. Next base: position 628,082,387 of record NC_067400.1, on the reverse strand, counting down.
TATACATTGCTTTTGGAATATTCTATTCTTAATAGATCTTAACCTAATTGAGGCAAGAATTATCTCTTTTTTAAATTTGCATCCCTAGCACCTGGCATATAATTTGCATTTAACAAATGCTTGTCTATTACCTAATTTGTTCTTCATTTTTTATTTTTTTCAATAGAAGAATGATATTCTTTTAGAATAATATGCCAAAATTTATAGATTATGATATTGATGTATTTTGGTTGCTTTGGGATTTAATAAAATTATTCAGCTATTGATATTCTGGGGACAGACAAGAACTTTTCCTCTGCTTAAAGTTATTTCATTTGGTTGGATAAATTTTGTAATTTCAAACCTATTTTCAACTTAAAATTAAAAACATTTTTCATATGTTTTTATTGAAATTTTAAAAGTGCCATAAAATATTTACATACTCATACACAGATACACATACACATGCCAGGTGATGAATTTCATCATTTTTAAAGATTAAGTTGATAGATTCTTATTAATAGCATAATTTATAGCATTTTAAAGCTTGCCAACCAATTGTCATATTTTCTCATTTAATCCCCATCAAAATATTGTAAAAAAGCTATTATTGTCATGTAATTTAAAGCGAGATGTATCTGACATTGAGAGAAGTGCACTGTGTTGACTTTGTGTGGTAATTTCTCATTTAAGGTGTAATTAATTATTTTATTCAAAATTTTCACCTTTTAATAAATGCATTGTGAAAACATTTCTACAATATTACATTTTGGAATTGAACTTGTGAATTCCTTCTTCTAGCATATAGCATCAAAAGCACCAAAGGATAAAAAAAGGATTTGGAATGGAAGATGGACTCCTGGTGTCATATCTATGTTATTTCAAAATAATTTGCTAACTTTTACATCCTTGAAACCAGGGAAAAACACAGAAAATACAACCACTGGTTTAAACTCAGTGGTTTAAGTACAATTATATGGAAATTCAACCAAATCCACAAGTTATTCTTTGCTTCCCTAAAAGGATCCACAGTCTCTTCAGTAATACTCTTAACAACCTAAATAAATCTCTTCATTTTCCTGTAGGATTTCCCAGCACTGACCGGTTCTTCCCAAGATTTCAAGAAAAGAATGCATAGAGATTTGGTATTGGGCAGTGTCTTCCTTATTCAGATGGCAGTTGGGATTCTTGGCAATTTTTTCCTCCTGAGTCTTTTCACCTTCACTTTCCTTATTGGTCACAAGCTGAGGACCATAGAGTGCCTTTTTGCCCACTTAGCCTTGGCCAACTCAAAAGTGCTTCTCTCAAAGGGAATCCCTCTAATGATTATATGTTTGGGTGTTAAAAATTTTTTGCGTCCTTTTGGATGTAAACTCATTGTTTATCTTTATAATATATCCCGGAGCGTTTCCCTCAACATCACCTGCCTTTTGAGTGGTTTTCAGGTCATCACTATCAGTCCCAGTAACTCCAGGTGGGGAGAACTCAAAACCTAAGCACCAAAGTATATTGTCCCTTCTTGCTTCTTCTGCTGGTGCTTCCCCCTGCTGGTCAATTTTACTTTGCTTGGAACTATGCATACAGCAAGATATATGACTAATAATACAAGGATGTGGTATCTGGGATACTGGTCAATGTTCTCTCCTATCTCTTTCAATGTCTCACTTTTTGCAATTGTCTTTTCTATTCCTGATATTATATGTGTGGGATTCATGATCTGGGCTGATGCCTTTTTAGTGCTTCTCCTACACAGACACCATCAGCAAGTCCAACATATTCATAGCTCACATCTCTCTTCCAGAACTTTCCCTGAGAAAAGAGCCACTCTAGATATTCTCCTACTAGTGAGCATATATGCCTCCTTTTATTCTATTTATTCTGGTTTGTCATTTTATCTCTCTAACAGTAACAAATCTAATCAATGGATCCTGGCCATTTCAGACCTCATGGCAGCGTGGTTCCCAGCCATTAGCCCTTTTGTGCTGATCTTCGGTGACTCCCAAATCCTCAAACATTGGGATGCTTTGTGGCATGGAACACCTTTCTATCTGCTTTGCCACATTAAATCCATATATACCTCCTCCCCGAATTCTGTCCTAACAAAATAGCAAGCAAATAATTTCAGAAGCTGGTGGGAAAGGAGCAAGAACACCAGATTCTAAGAATTGTGGGACCTAATACTAGGGAAAAAAACCCTTTTTCTTCATGCATTCAAACACTTTCCTCTTTTAGAAAACAAAGATATTTGATGAGCTGAAAGACTTTTGAGCATTTATAAAAACAAACAAAGAAGAACTCAGTACAAGATCCAGAAGAAATATAAGGAAAATATTAAACATTAATCATAAGTCACTCATTGAGGTCAAACTATTTATTTGTGAGATCTGAACATGTTAGCAGTATTCAAAACTTATTGTTACTAAGATAGTTTGAAAAAAGTTTAAGGCTGATATGGATGGAATATGTCTATGACAGAATAAGTCTAAGACACAAAATTAGGCAGGAAAAATTGAAAAGAGTAATTGTCTCATAAAAATAATGCATGGAGGAAGACTTAATACAAAGAAAGCAGGTGAGAGTAGAGGGTTGGTAATGATGGAAACTTTTTCTCATTTGGGTTGAAGAGGAAACAACATCTGGAGAAGTTTAGAAATCAACTTCTAGAGAAATGAGAAAGCTAAAAACAGATTGGGCGAGGGTGTATAGAGGTGTGCATATAGAAGTGTATAGATTAAAAGGTTGTGTAGATGAACAGGAGGAGGGTGAAAGGGAGAGGATAAGGGAGACTTTCATATGGATGGGTAAAATAAAGAATAAGAAGGTAAGGGGAGAAGAAAAGATTATAGGGGTAAGGTAAAAATAAAGATTCAAAGGAAAAGAGTGATTAAAAATAAGATAGCAGGGAAATTCACAAATAGTAATTATCACATTGAATGTGAATGGGATGATCTCATAAAATAGAAATGGATAGCAGAATGAATTAAAAATTAGAACCCAACAATATGTTGTTTACAAAAAACACATTTAAGAGTGGTAGGAATCAAATAAGATAGGGAGAAGTAAGAAAGTTTCCTGAGATCCTCCTAGTTTCGCTTTGGGGGAAAAAAAAAAGGATCCTCTTATGGATTCTAGAATGACAGAATCTACAAAAAAAAATAATTGTCCAGCTTAAGATAAGTTAGAAGAACTTCAGGAAAGGTCTGTCTCACTTGGGTAAAAGGGGATTGCAGCCTACTGAGGGCAGTGTCTGGGCAAGGCAGCTGGAGGCTGTACAGATCACCAGCCTAGGACTCAGTTTTGACTCAACAGGCTAGTGGCAAAGCAGCCTATCCCTAAGGCTTCTAGCCCCAGCACAGAAAGAAAATGGCCATTTCCGGAAGCAAGGGTATAACAGTCATGTCCAGTCTGGGTCACTCTAATGCAAGAGAAGGCTCAATCCCAGAGGCCTGGTAGAAAAAGCCAGTGACAAGACCCCTAGCCTTCAGCAAAAGAAGCTTGGAACAACA
>NC_067400.1:628048902-628073902 GCF_016432865.1 Antechinus flavipes | reverse complement strand
CACAGTCGTTGGGCCCTTCATCTGGACAAAGCTTTCCCTGCACCTGCATCCCTTTGTCCGCTTGGATGACGCTGACCTTGGTGGCCCCCAGGCCTTTCGCCTGCTCCACCTCCCTGAAGGGAGAAGGCAGAGGCGGGAGGCGCAAAGTTCCGGGGACCGTTTGCAAGGCTCCGGCTGGGGCTGCCAGATGCTCTTGGATCTCGGTAATGCCCTGGGGGGTTCGGACGGCAGCGGCCAAATCCTCCTCCTTCTTGCCCAAAGCCTGAAGCTCTGGGATCTCCTGCAGCATGCGCCTGCGCAGGGTGTCCAGGTCTTTTATCCAGAACTCTGGGGTGGCGGGCGTTTGGCGCGTCTTGTCCGGGAGGGCCGTTTTGTGCCCTGCCTGAGCTGAACGCCCGGGGAGCTTCTTCTCTGGACTGCACTTACGCGGCAGCCGCGACCCTCTGTCCCTTTGGTCCGTGCTGTCCTTGGGGGCCCTCAGGCCTTTGGGTGTTTCCACCTTCCACGAGAGACAAAGGAGAGGGGGGAGGCGCAAGGCAACCGGGGCTATTGCCGAGGCTCCTGCTGGGGCTGCCAGATGCTCTTGCATCTTGGCAATGCCCTGGCGGGTTCGAATGGCAGCGGCCACGTCCTCCTTCTGCTTCCCCAAAGCCTGAAGCTCTGGGATCTCCTGCAGCATGCGCCTGCGCAGGGAGTCCAGGTCTTTTATCCAGGCCTCTTGGCCGGCCTCGGGATGGGTCTCGGGGCGCTTCCCCCTCGGGAGGGCCGCTTTACGCCCCGTTGTCGCTGGCAACTTCTTGCCGCCGCTCAGCTTGGGCCGCGTCCGCGGCCCTTTATCCATGTTGGAAAACCTGGCGTTGGCGGCTCTGGAGCCTTTCCGCTGCCCCACTTCCCTGGAGGGAGAAGGGGGAAGGGCAAGGTGCAAGCCCTCTCCCAGTTGCTTGTCCTCGGTAAGACTGGCAGTGGGCCTCCTCCCATTCTCTTGCCCCCCAAGACCGGGGCCATCCTTTTCCAGATGGCCTTCCCTGGGCCCGGGGGTGCTTCCCGGCAGAGCCTCGGGCCACAGCGGCACAAGGCGGCCCTGCACCGCTTTGCTGGCAGGGTTTTCCAAGGGAAGGAGCGGGGGACGCTCTCCTTCCAAGGAGACATGGCGGGCATTCAGCCTCCGGGAGGACTCGGCCTTTCCCTGGTCCCCTTTCCCTTTCTCCTTCACAATCTTGCGGTTTCCCTGCTCCCCGTTCGGGGCGGGAGGCAGGGAGCCCGGGTGGCCCCGGTTCGGGGCTGGGGTAGCCAAGGAGCTGTCCCCAGGCCCCCCTGTTGCCGCACACAGGGGAGAGCCCTCAACAATCGGGAGCTCGCTTCCATTGGCGGCCCTGGATTGGAAGAGTTTCCGGCGCTGGGGCCGAGAGAACATTGGGACAATAAACCGGCGCTCAGGGGGACCCTTCATCACCGCAAAGATACAGAAAGAAAGAAAAAAAAAAAACTTACGTAGTAATTCGAGCCTAGAAAGCGCAGACACTCTGACCGATGGCGGACGGACTCGCTCTGCTTCCTCCACCAGCTGCTCCAAGTGCCTTCTGAAGCTCCAGGAGGTCTGGGGCCGGTACTTATATCCCTGGCTGTCAAGGACTCCGACGTAGCACTCTTGTCTCCTTCCGCGTCGGGACCAGAAAAAGGGCACAGAGGGGGATGGGGAGGAATGGGATCCCGAGAGGAGGACAGGGGGAGGGCAAGCCTTCATTTTAGAGACTTCTTTCTTTCTTTCTTTTTTTATACTTTCTTTATTATTTTTATTATTATTCTTTTAAAAATAATTATAACTTTTTATTGACAGAACCCATGCCTGGGTAAGTTTTTACAACATTATCCCTTGCACTGGCTTCTGTTCCGACTTTTTCCCTCTCTTCCTCCACCCCCCCCCCCAGATGGCAAGCAGTCCTATACATCTTAAACATGTCACAGTATATCCCAGATACAATATATGTGTGCAGACCCAAACAGTTCTCTTGTTGCACAGGGAGAATTGGATTCAGAAGGTAAAAATAACCCGGGAAGAAAAACAAAAATGCCAACAGTTTACATTCATTTCCCAGTGTTCTTTCTTTGGGTGTAGCTGCTTCTGTCCATCATTGATCAAGTGAAACTGAGTTAGATCTCTTTGTCAAAGAAATCCACTTCCATCAGAATACATCCTCATACAGTATGGTGGTTGAAGTGTATTATGATCTCCTGGATCTGCTCATTTCACTTAGCATCAGTTCATGTAAGTCTCTCCAAGCCTCTCTGTATTCATCCTACTGGTCATTTCTTACAGAACAAGAATGTTCCATAATATCCATATACCACAATTTACCCAACCATTCTCCAGTTGATGGGTATCCATTCATTTTCCAGTTTCTAGCCACTACAAACAGGGCTGCCACAAACATTTTGGCACATATAGGTCTCTTTCCCATCTTCAGTATCTCTTTGGGATATAAGCCCAGAAGTAGCAGTGCCGGATCAAAAGGTATGCACAGTTTGACAACTTTTGGGGCATAATTCCAGACTGCTCTCCAGAATGGTTGGATTTATTCACAACTCCACCAACAATGCATCAGTGTCCCAGTTTTCCCGCATCCCCTCCAACATTCATCATTATTTTTTCCTGTTATCTTAGCCAATTTGACCAGATGGTCCTTGGAACTTGGAAAGTGAGAAAATCCACAGTGGAGAGAAAGTTTGTAGTGATATCTCAGAGTTGTCTTAATTTGCATTTCTCTGATTAACAATGACTTGGAGCATATTTTCATATGGCTAGGAACAGTTTCGATTTCTTTGTCTGAGAATTGTCTGTTCATATCCTTTGACCATTTATCAATTGGAGAATGGCTTGATTTCTTACAAATTAGAGTCAATTCTCTCTATATTTTGGAAATGAGGCCTTTATCAGAACCTTTGACTGTAAAAATGTTTTCCCAGTTTATTGCTTCCTTTCTAATCTTGTCTGCATTAATTTTGTTTGTACAAAAATTTTTCAATTTGATATAATCAAAATTTTCTGTTTTGTGATTAATAATTATCTCTAGTTTTTCTTTGTTCATAAATTCCTTCCTCTTCCTCGCGTCTGAGAGGTAAACTATCCTATGCTTTTCCAATTTTTTTATAACCTCATTCTTTATGCGTAGGTTATGAATCCATTTTGACCTTATCTTGGTGTACGATGTTAAGTATGGATCAATGCCTAATTTTAGAGACTTATTTCAAGCTTCTGATGCTACTGGTACTCTTGGGGCATAGTTCACACATTGTCTACCTTTATTAGTGACTGGAATATTAGCTACACATTTCCCAGTTTCCCAAAACAGTCTATGGTTTCTTTCTTACAACAAAATACAGGAGAATTCCAAGGAATTAGAGAAGGTTGTGAGTGTCCTCGGTCCAGTTGCTCCTGTACTATTGTTTTAAAAGGTCTGAATTTTATGGCTAGCTAAGGGCCACTGTTCTATCCACACTGGTGTATCACTTTTCCATTGAATGGGAGCAGGTGAGAGTGCAGGAACAGCAGCTCTGCCTAAAAACTCTAAGTCCTCATTTGTAATCCTAACTGTTGTAAGATGTCTTTTACCCACCGATCGATGGGGATCTTTTCAACTCCTGTTTCACCTTCAAATGTCCATCTCAAAGGGGTAGCACTCACTTCAGCTGCTATTGATCCTCCTATGCCAGACATGTAGTCTACCTTAATCTTTGGCTAGTGACTGGACCAGTTGGCACCCCTAATGACTGTATGATCTGTGCCTGTGTCTACCAACCTTTCTAATGGTATGCCACTTATATAGATAGAGAGTATAGTATGTTCAGTTTCAACTACTGCCGTCCAGAATATTCATGGATTCTGTTCCTGGCAGTCAAAATCTGGGCAAATATCACCAGATTGTCAATGAGGAGTCTGTATCAGTAAACCTGATGTTACTACTTTTCCTGGATGATAAGTCACACATTGTCTATCTGTAGTAGTGACTGGGATATTAGCTACATATTCCCTAATTTTCCACATTAGTACATGGATAGCACTCTTTTGTAAGCACTCTCAAGAGGTGAAATGGTCAAGAATACTTTGTGTGGAGGCAAAGCAGCTATTGGCCAGACAGGGACAGATTTCACTTCTCCAGGGGATATCTCAGTAGTCCCAGCTGCATACAACTCTATTCTCCCCAATTGTATTCCTTTTCTCCCATCTGTTTGCTTCTCGTCTGATTGGTCATGTCTGAGTACTGAATATCTAAAGACTTTCTGGGTGTAGCATTGGCTGCCATCATGGCCCTAGTGTCATTTGCATTAGACCCGGGGCTGGACTCCACAAAATGTTTCTCTGAATCAGTCTATATTTGCATGCCCAATAGAAGCCTCTGTTGCATTTTGGATTTGGGGTTTGGTTCTTGTTCTCCAGCCCTGTCTTCTCTGGCAACATTGAACTTTCAGGTGCCTACTTTACTACATTAAAAGCATCGACGAGTCTCTCTGGAAGTCCCTTGCCATGAGGGAGCCTGTCTTCCTATATTCTGCATCATAGCCTGGGTATAAAAGGTATTTGTGCCCACTGTGGCACAGGTACTTATGATCTCATCTAAAGGAGCGTCCTTGCGTAGTCCAGTATAATTTTTTTTTTTTACAAAGCTCATTAGCATTTTTCTTAGCAAGCTGCCTTAGCATAATTTCTGTTACTGCATTTTCATCAACAGTATGTATGACCTCCTACAAAATCAGCAAAGGGTTCATTTGGACCTTGTGCTATTTTCTTGAAGGCTTCCCTCAATCTTGCCTTCCTGAGTGGGTGCCCACGCTTTGATCGCAGCAGAAGCAATTTGCTCATATGCTACTATTAGGTAATTGATCTGTGCTAAAGTATCTGCATAAGGACCTACACCTGTTAGTTGGTCACAGGTGATGGGTATATTAATTCCATGTTGCCTATTTCATTGGGCCTGTATCCTACAGAGTTCACTATACTCTGAAAGCCACGACAAGTTTTGTTCAGCTTCTAAACATGTCCTTGCTCTAGATTTCCAATCATCAGGGGTTAAAAATTCAAAAGCCCAATTCTCCAATAACATCTTAACATAAGACGCTGTAGACCCATAAAGAGTGAAAGCCTTTTTCTGCCCTTTTCAGGTCTTTGATAATTTCTAGATTAAAAACAGTGTAGCTTCTCCTTCTTTGACCTGAAGAGTTTAGTTCTTTAATCACAGGGCATGCTTCTATTTTTAAATCAGATATACTCTTTCCTTCTTCTTGGGCTTTAAGTAGTGCCTTTTGCAATCGAGTCATAAGTGGGGGAGGGGAGGTGATGTTTGGGGGGGGGAGGAATGCTGGTGGTATCACTGGCCCAAAGATGGATTGATGGACAGACTGTATTGACTGTAGAATGGAAGGGAGGAAGAAGAGGTGGCGCTTGGGCAGAGGTCGGCTTAGGCTTCCAGTTGCTGAGCAAAAGCAAAGCACTTTCGAGGTGAGACAGGATGAACAAAGGGAGAGAAAGAAAAGCAAGGCAGATAGCATAGAGGGAAATAAGAGTTAGGGATCACAACTGTGATAAACATGAGGCTATTCATCAAGGCCTCATTTCTGAGGCCGATACAGAAGGGAGTCAAAGGATCAGTGACATGAGTCACTCATCCATAGTGAACTTGAGTTCACTGTTGTTATTTGCCTTGGGCTATTTTAGTTGTGATAGATAAATTAGTGAAGGTTATTGATCCAAAGTTAACTCTACAGCTGGGAAAGTAAAAATTTTACAGTCATCTTTTTTTAAAAAAAATTACAATATGTGTCAAAATATAAAGAACAATTCAGTAAATGTAATCATTGACATAGGCTTTTTTTTTTTTTTACAGTTTTATAGAAATAAGAGGGATAAGGGAAATTTCATGGGTCTTTTCATTACAATTATTGAGATGTCCCAACAAAATATTCCCAGAATCCAGAGTTAGAAGAGAACCCAAAGATACCAAGTAAATTGATGAGAATAATATGATGGTCAGACTCTTTGAGAATAAATAGAGAAATTATAGGAAACTGAGATTACCACCCTATATCTTCACATAAGGAACTATGTGATGGTCAAGAATTTCACGATAGCTTCCAGGTTTGTCTAAAATAAGAAGGACATTATATCTAAAATTGTGAAACTATTGGTTAAGTTATTAGGGTCTATTCTGGTAAGGTTAAATAGTTCCATAAAAGAATTTGTGCATTGCTCCCCTTTTAGAATATGGAATTAATTCACCCCGTTGCAAACAATTCTTGACCAGAGGGGGAAAGTAATTCTTGTATAGAATCTTATTGTGAATTATGAAGTGAAACTTAGCTTGGCCTATAGTGACATTTCGTCTTTAATACATTTAATCCTAATGCACTCCAGTTTTAGAGATTTTATTTTGTTGTCAGGATTACTATATCATAAAAGATGACCACCTGTTTTGTGGAAATAATCGTGAGCTTCTGGGAGATTCTTTTTGACCAAACCACAATACACAGTATCAATCTGGAATTCCAAAATATAATTATTTTCCTGATTTATAATGATAGATTTTATAGAAGGATTAATTTAAGTTTTAAGAGAAAAAAATATATTGAATACATCCAGCTCTAGGCCTGATTAGTGAAAGTTTCTATGAATTGTAAAATCCCATGAGACTATTATCTGATGATATTCTTTAGTTTTGATTATCTGCATTATCATAAAAACAATAATCCACCACTCAGTGGGAATGCCATGTGTATCCCAAAAGAGGTGTGCAGTCCCATAGCTACTCAGGTGGACATGTACCTGAGAAAGTTGAGAGGATAACTCGGGCATGACCCTTTAAGGTAAGATTCTCTTAGATCTGATTTTCCCATACAGTACTTCTTTTTGATCCTGCAATACCCTGTAAAAAGTGGAATTTTGGCTACTTCTCTGGTGGTTCCAAAACTTCACCGTTACTCTTACCTAAAGTTAGAAAGAACTCAGGATGCTTTATCCCACAGTATATGCACTGATTCATTCTGTGTCTCTTTACTGAGACACTGCAGACTAGTACTATTATCCTCATGTCCCTCCTTCTTCTCATAGCTTATCTGTATAAATGCAAGTCAAACAATAATTGCATTTCATCTGCTCTCAATGTTATGATGCTTTCACATAATATCTAAGTGTATATGATCTTACTCTTTTAAATTTAAGAATAAAGTATCTTCCTATCCTAAACTGCAAAATAAGTGTTTGGGTTTGTGTTCTTCCTGTTACTAATTATATTTTCATGTATAAGATAAGGGCCTTGAAATAGCTAAGGGGATTATGGAAATTGACAATGTTGTATCAGTTTGTGAGAATGAGACCAATTTATTCTTTCGAGAGTTTAAATCAGAAACACTTTCTTATCTGTACGAAAAAGAATTTTTGTGCAACTAGTTTCCTTTTTCTTAGAGGATAGTGATTTATGGTGTATCTTTTGTTACTGTAAAGAGACATTCAGTTTACTTTGATCTAATGTTTATTAGGAGATTGATACATGTATATGAGGCATGTTATAAAGTGCAAGCAAGTTACACAAAGATTTTAAAAGCATTTTGGAGTCGTGTCATCTTAAGTTCATTCAAATATCTGTAGTAACTGAGTGGGTTATATAATAGCCAACTCATTTGATACAATCTGAAATTAATAACTTAGTCTGTTTATATATTCCATCCCAATTAGAATGCAATAAACTTTCCCTCAGTAAAGTAACTTCTGTGAAAATTTAACTTAAGACTATAAGGCAGCTACCTAGAAACAGTGTTGTTACTTATGTGTACATATATAACATTAGACCCATAGCAGCATTTCCTTCTCTGAGTGGAGGAAATGGGCAATTAGATTAACTAACCGGTGTAAATAACTGGAAGAAATAGCTGGAGTAATTTTTTTAAAAAAGAAAATAATAGGATCCTGTAAAGGTCAAATATAAAAACTGGGTTAAAATTCTTATATATGTCAAAATATATCAATGAATTTGCTAGATTACATTCCATGACAACCGTAAGTAATAAACTTAAATATATTTCCTTTTTAGGGATTTGAATCTGAAGTGAGGAATGGAGTAAGTGCATGCCAGAAGTTTAATGATGGAATGAATACCAAATTAAAAGGCGGTCAACTTTAATCCTTTCAATAGTATTTTATTTTTCCAAAAATATATAAAGATAATTTTTTAGCATTTGTTTCTGTAAAACTTTGTGTTCCAAATTTTTCTCCTCCTCTTCATTACTTTTCCTATGCCTAAAACAGCAAGCAAGATAGGTCGCATATGGGCAATTCTTTGAAACATATTTCCACAATTGTCATGTAATGCAAGAAAATTCAGATCAAAAATGAAAATATTCCAAAGAAAGAAGAAAAGCAAGCAAATAACAATAACAAAAGATGAAAATACTATGCTTTGATTCCCATAAACATCATTGAGTCTTTATAATTCTTTCTTATGATGCAGATGGCATCCCAAATCTATCTTCCCAAATCTATTGGAATTGTGTTGAATCACTGAACTGTTGAAAAGAGCCAAGTCCATCACAGCTGATCATCAAATAATTTTATTGTTACTGTGCACAATGTATTCTTGGTTGTGCTCACTTCACTGAGCATCAATTAATGTATATCTTCAAGTTTTTCTGAAATCATGCTGTTCTTCACTTCTAATATAACAATAATATGAAGAGAAATTTTTAAAAAATAATAATTATAACTTTGAATGTAAATAAGCTAAACCTTGCCATAAAACGAAAATGAATAGCAGAATGGATTAAATATTAGAATTCAGTAATATGTTGTTTACAAGAAACATATTTAAGAATAAAAATACATGCAAAGTCAAAATAGAGCTTAGATGCTGAATTTATTATGTGTCAGTTGATGTAAAAAGTCAAGAATGGAAATTATGATTTCAAAATTATAACAGAATAGATTTAATTAAAAAAAAAACACACAATGAAATAATATCTGTACCGAACCTATATATACCAAATACTATATAACATCTAAATTTTTGAAAGAAAAGAAAAATTTAAAATTATATATATATGGATATAGGTAATAGTGTTATCATAGTAGATAGAAGAAGACTTCTCAGAACTAAATAAAACTAACAAAAAATTAAGAAACAATTTTAGCAAGCCATAGAATTTTATATAAACTTGATATGATAGATATCTTTAGAGAACTTACTAGAAGTAGAAAGGAAGAACCTTTTTTTTTTCACCAGAATTCATGGTACCTTTGTAAACATTGACTTAATATTAGTATATAAAAATATACTTAAAAGAAGAAAAGCAGCAACATCAAAAGTATCCTTTTCAGATCACATTGAAATAACAATTATATTAAAGAGACTTACAAAACTTAAATTAAAAAAGAATTGGAAATGAAAAACATCTAATGTTAAAGAAAGAATGAATTAAAGAACAAATTTTAGAAATAAATTTATTAAAGAGAAGATATTATAAGACTACATATCAAAACCTTTAGGATACAGCAAAAATAGTAATTAGAGGAAAACATATCTCTAAACGTTTATATCAATCCAATAGAGAAAGAATACACTAATGAATTGTGTATGAAATGTAAAAAATCAGAAAATGAACAAATGAACTCCTTTGCCCAATTAAATACTAAATTATGAATTCTAAAAATTAAAGGTGAGGATAATAAAATTGAGAATAAAAATTTGAATTATGTAATATAAGGAGCTACTTTTATGAAAAATTCAATAAACAATTGGCTAATTTGAATTATAAAAGAAAAAAAATCAAATTCTCTTATTAAAAACAAAGAAAGGTTAGCATGTTAGCAATGAAGATGAAATTAAAGCAATTATTAGGGGTTATTTTGCGCCATCATATGCCTTTAAATTTAACAATTTTAGATGAAATAGAAAAAAAGAATTACAAAAAAATGTAAATTTGCCTTGATTAGCTGAAGAGGAAATAGGGTATCTAAATATATCTGTTTTAGAAAAAAAAAAAACTCAAACAAACCATTAATGAACTTCCTAAGTTAAAAAAAGCAGCAGGACCAATTAGATTTACTAGTGAATTCAATCAACTATGTAAAGATCAGATAATTCTAATATTAAACAATTTATTTGGAAATACAAATAAAGAAAAGATTCTACCAAATTCCTTTTAGGAAACAAATATGATACTGCTGCTTAAACCAAGATGATCAAAAACAAAAAACGAAAATTAAAGACCACATACATTAATGAATGTAGATCCAACAATTCTAAAGAAAATACTTAAAGATTAGAACAATATATTACAAAGATGATACATTATGACCAAGTGGAAATTATATTAAGATTTCCGGGATGCTTTGAAATAAGGAAAACTATTAACATAGTTGATTGACTCAATAAGAAAGTAAAAAAAATGTTATTTCATTAAGAGATGCAGCAAAAGATTTTGCTAAAGTTCAACAAGCAAGCAAACTTGAGTTCACTATGGTTATTTGCCTTTGGCTTTTTTAGTTGCCATAGATAAATTAGTGAAGAAGGTCACTTGATGCAAAATTAACTCTACAGCTAGAAAAGTAAAAATTTTACTGTCATCTTTTTTTTTTCTAATAGCAATATCTATTAAAATATAAAAGACTATTCAGTAAATGTGATCATTACAGTGGTTATCCTAAGAAAAGTTCTGAGTTTTGAATATATCATTTAATATTCTTCTGAATCTTTAAGTAATTTACTCGTCATTTTGAATTTTTTAATAGGCATATTTTATAAATAGCTTATTCCTTCCTTAATTATACTTGGCTATAAACATTTTAAATATTTTCATCTTTAACATATTAAATGTATGTATTTTTCAATTTTCACAATATAGAGTCCTTAGTATTGAAATATTAATAGTTTAAGTGGAAATTTTTATTTTTTATTGTCCACTTATATGTTATTAATAACCAATTCTCAGTCTTTTTTCTATCCTGACTCTTTATAAAAACAAAAACAAAAAACAAAAAACTACTAATTCCTGCTAACATTTTCAATATTTATGGGATCATTTTACTCTTTTCTATTAGTTATCTATGTAAATAAACATTTATTATCTCTCTCCTTGTACAATTATTATTCTAAACTTGCTCAGAAGGAGAAACAACTTTTTTTCTGATGTATGACTAATGAAAATAACTTTGAGCAAAAGAATTAAAGCATCCTGAGGTTTATTAGATAGATATTACCATATAATGTCATATCCTGAAATTGATTAAAAGTATAAATCATGAAGTTAATTCTTGAATCTCAATGTTTTAATTCTCTACTTCTTATAACATGATTGCTCTTCATCTCTAATTTTATCTGTGTAGCAGTAAGATGGCAAACTTTCTATCATTGGCAAATTATCAGAGCTTTTATATTGGATGGTACATGTTCAGACCATTTTGCTTTTTCTATTTATTCTGCCCTGCTCAGATATATAATGACTTAATTTTAGGATACACTTTTCTTAAAAGGTAGGTTTTAGGATTTTTCACTTGAGAAGCTGCACTTTGTCAAATGAAGAAGCATAAAAATGTCCTAACTTATTATTATCTTTTTTAGGACTCTGGATAAATGGAAATGATACTGAAATATCAGTTTCCAAGCAAAATCTGTTGGCGGAAATTTATACTTCTTAACTGTGTAGTGTCTTACTTTTGTATTAATCTATGGCTTACAAAATGATTTTCCAAGAATAACCATATTAGATTTATATTTCCATTTTACAAATGAAAAATAATCAGGGCTCAAAAGCTTCACAAAGCTGAACAGAAGTAGAGCTAGGCCTTAGGTATACCTCAGTGTTTTGTTTCCATCATGGATGTTTGCAATAAATAACAATATCTAACACATATGTGGTACTTGAATGTTTATATATATTACTTAGCCTGACATGACAACCTTTGGAGGGAAATTAACGCAGATATTAATATTTCCACTTTATTGATGAGAAGCCAAAGTCATGGAGAAATAAGGTGGTTACTTTGGAGTTTCACTGGTAAGAAAGGGGGGTTAAGTTTTGTATAAAAGACTTCTGATCCTACATCCAGTGTTGTTTTTACCACATCACATTGCCAAGTTACTTCCCTCATAGTTTCTTCATTTTTTTTTCATTTTTAAAATGAGATCGGATATCTTAAAATCCCTTCTAGCTCTAAATTTTAATATATAAATAAAATAAAATAATAATAACTATCATCTTATAACCCTTGCTCTATATTCTAGCAAGAAACAGAAACACTACTATATCACCAATATTTATAATCATAGAATTTTAGGATTGAAATTCAATTTATTCCAACCCATAACTGAGAAGCAATTCCCATTGGAAAATATTTATCATGTAGTTAGTTATTCAACTTTTCCTTAAAAATCCCTGGGGAAAAAATAAAATACTTTATCAAAAACAAACCTCTTAGGCAGACTGTTCTACTTTGGGGTAGTTCTTATTGTTGGAAAGAGCAGCTAATTGGGCCTGGATGATGGGCCTGGAGTCAGATTCATATTTGTGGGTTCAAATCTGGCCTCAGACACTTACTAAATGATTCTGGGCAAATCACTTAACCCTGTTTGCCTTAGTTAGACAATAGAGTCAAAGAATTGTAGACTTAAAATCTAGAAGGGATAGTAATGATACCAATAATAATCATATTCAGCATTTGAATAGAACTTTAAAGTTTGAAAAAGACTTTTACTTATAGTTCTCATTTAACCTGCCTGTGTGTTCTTACATTCCGAACCTACATGTCTCTTTTTCTTAAGACCTTTTGAGGTCTTATTCATAAAGTGTATAATCAACTTGCTTATTCTACTGTAGACATTGCTTTTATTGTAGGATTGAATGTAGAATAGCCTTCTGTCCTGAAAATGGAGGGACAGTCGTGAAATATCTATCAATCACTTCTCATCATAAAATAAGGGAAATTTTTTCCCCCTGTAATTTGTTGAAAGCGGATTCTTCTGGGAAGCTTGTCCTTCCTAAGGACTAATATAAATGATGAATTAGATTGCAAATTAAATTTAACAAAAGGATGAATTGAAGCAATTCTTCAAGAAGGATAATATATATTAAAAGGGGGATGCTACCTCTCAAAAAATGGGTCAATGGCTTGCCTTCAATTATGCCAAAATTCCAGGAAAAAATACATAATTATAAGAGGATCAATACAGGTCTATCAGTCCCAAACCCAAGAGTCCAAAATGATTTAGCACATGGATAACGATAAACCATTTCAGATCCAATTGATTTCAGGCAAGAATGGAAAAAGCAGCCAAATGCATGTCAGGATAGCTCATCCATATTCAGAAATAGTCAGGTGAAAAGATTTTTATCATGGAAAACTAAGTCAAGAGGATCTTAATTTAGTTTTCCCCAGGTCACCTTGGGATCTTTTCCCCATGGACAAGGATCCACTGGCTTCATTCTCATTAAGATGATGACATTTTTATTAAACTGGTAAAACATTGTCTCTAGGATACAACAAAACTGAAAACAAGTCAGACATTAACTTCCCATCCCCTAAGGTTATTTTCTCACATAGTAAGTCTCACTGTTCCTGAGTAGGCTTGGATATGGTTATTAACAATATTCTCATGACATTGAAATAAATCATCTAGAAAATCAGAGTTATCAGACCATCTAAGATTTCAGAAAAGACTTTATTTGACATTCTTTTCTTCTATTATTTTTATTCAAATACCGCATAAAATTTCTTTAGATATAAAAGGCAGTCAAAAATTTAACATGAGAAATTGAATTAATGCAGAATATATGGTAGTTTTCTAACTACTATTAAACAAAAATATATTTTTAAGAGTGATATCTGTATTGCCTAAATTGCTTGAAGATGTAACATCAGCATACATTATTCCAAGTATAACGTCCTAATTACCATAAACACAACTCATCTTACATCTTACATATAAATAATTTGATATTATATAGACACAGTAAAAGAAATTATTCAAATTTTCTTTTCTTTATTCAAGAAGTGTTTTTAATGTGAATAGGGACCATTATTCAAATAAACCACATAATTTCTCACATAGGGCTCATAAGGGATTACAAACTTTTTAAACTTAGGTAGTTACAAAAAAAAAGTTATCTATGATTGTTGTAATCTTTTTCTTCTCAAAACGCAGCCAGGTGATAAAAGTTCAGATCTTTTATTTTCTCCAATATAGCCTGGTTAGCTTAGAGGCCTATCTCTCTGCTTGGTTCCAAGAGCTCTCTCCAAATGTCTTTAAATCCAAAGGTCTGGTCCTTCAGCCTCTGCCTCTACTTTCTTCAGCCTCCAGCCAGCTCCAGTCTTCATGTCATTCCAGTGAAATCTTGACTTGTAGCGTCTTCCTCTCTCAAGAACACTTCTGCCACCAGCCAGCCAAATGGAAAATATTCTGCCTTGCCTCGGAGAGAGGGCTTCTGGCGTAACTCTACTGAAATCTGACCGAGAGCTTCTGTCTGTTTCTTTTATCCAAGAGGGAGGAATTGTGGGATATGAGAGAGAGGGATTATGGGTTTTCTCCCATAGTGCTCTCTGGCCCAACGAGCTTCAAGGGAGGTGTGAACTCATTGAACTTAGTTCTATTTAGTACCTTGTTTCAGGTTCTGCCCAAAACATCTTCTTGTAAGATTAGATCAACTCTAATTAGTTAGCAGTTAGTAAGGATTCCAACATCTCCCCCTTTCTTTTGTTTTAAAACATAGGGGGTTTCTGAAGGGGTACACATAAATCCATCAATATGGGCCAGAACTTTGTAACAGATATACATGGTATACATAAATCCATCAATATGGGAGGCATTATACATAATTTACAAAAGCATACAGCAATATAACACAGGCTAGTAGTAATGTAACAAATAACATGAATCAACATGAAAATTTAACTACTGCAAAAGTCTCATCAACAATCTTTCATCTCAAGAAATCCAATGATTCTTGCAATTGCTTAAAATACATAAGCACATAGTAATATAACACAGGCTAGTAGTAATGTAACAACATAAATCGACCTGAAAATTTACAAATGTCCATAAGTCCTAGAAATAGTCCATAAGGAATCCATTGTCCATTAGTTCATGTGCCAGGAATCTAATAATTCCTGTAAGCTCTGAAGTACTGCAAAAAGTCTCATCAACAATTTTTCATCTCAGGGAACCCAATGATTTCTGAAGATTTTAAGAGTCCTTTTGACAGTCTCATTGTCAGCCATCTGATTCTTTCTTCCACCTGTGGAAATATAAGCAGATCCTCTTCCCCAAGCAGTTAACCTATCTAATTCTCTTCTATTTACCACTTTTGGGATTTCTCCTCATCATCTGGTAATTACATTGGAGCTGTTTGCATTGGATATTGTCTTGTTGTCTTAAAAGGCCTGTATTCTTCCCAACTGTAATCCTGATTGCTTTTCTGTTGGTTGATGACATCAAAGTTCTGAATTTCTAAAGTCTCTCTGGGTGTAACCTCAGCTGCTATCATGCTCCACCTGTCCTTTGATTGATACTTTAAAGCTGGGCCCTGGCTCTCATTCCTCTGGGTCAATATACATTTAGAGGCCCAGTGAAAGCCTGGGTTACATTTTGGACATGGGATTTTGGGTTTTCTCTCACCCTGTCTTCTCACTCTATCTCCATATCTACAATGAGCTCTCAGATGTCCAATTTTTCTGCACTGAAAACATCGACGAGTTTCTCTAGAATTCCTCTGCCAAGAAGGACCTTGTCTTTCCATGTTCATCATAGTCTGGGCATAATAAGCATTTGTGCCCACTGTGGCACAGCATCTTATGATTTCTTCTAAAGGAGCATTTTTGTCTAGCCCCCATATAATTCTCTTGCAAATCTCATTGGCATTTTCCTTAGCCAAATGTCTAGTCATTATTTCTGTTGCTGCATTGTTTCCAATGGTTCTTATTACAGCTGTTTGTAAACGTCCCACAAAATCTGCAAAAGGTTCATTGGGACCTTGCTCTATTTTTGTGAAAGCATTATTTCCATCTTTCTGTCCAGGGAGAGAATTCCAAGCTTTTATTGCAGCCTTAGAAATTTGCTCATACACTGTTATGGATAATAAATTTGTTCTGAACTCTCTGCATACTGACCTTCACCAGCTAGTTGGTCAAAAGTGATTTGTACAACAGCTCCTGTTTGCCTATTGCGTCCCAAATTAAAAGGAGTGTATTTTCTCTCTTTTTGACCTGAGGAGTTGAGCTCTTCAATCACAGGATATGCATTTATAAAATCAGATATATCTTCTCCTTCATTTTTTGCTTTAATTAATGCTTTTTCTAATCTTGTCAAATTCTGCTTTACAGGAGAAGCTGACTGTGTTTCTGTCTCTCTCCCTCCCCCTTGTTCTACCCATGAAGGGTTAATTGCGGGGGAGGGTCATGAGATGTGGAATCACCTAATTCCTCCTTCTGTGAAGAATCATACTCAGAATTGTAATTAACTCCATTCTCATCTGATTTGTCCTCCTTTTCACCTAGTAAAGTTGGCACTTCCTCCTGTACTTTCCTTTTCATCATTCTATCACTTAAATAACTTCTTATAGCCAATTGTATTACATTATATGTATTAATTATTGAGTTAGGCCCATTTTTATCATAGAATTGACAAAGATCCTCTCCAACCAATTTCCATTCATTTAGATCTAATTCCTTATCAAGAGAGAAACAAGGACATATGTCCTTTACAGTTTGTAAAAGTTCAGTGATTTGCTGTAAACTTATAATTAAACCTTGGCTTTTCATAATTTTGACAATGCTCTCTAAACATTTTCCTTGAACAGAAACAGGGTGTTTTCTAAATATCTGTCCCATCTTAGATGAAATTCTACTTTAACTCTTTTAACAAAATTTCTTTGTTGTACTCACTCTAATTTCTGGGTTGAAGAGTCTTTTCCACTGGATCAGGATCAGAGGCTTTTCCACTTGAATCAGGATCGTAGCTTTTCCACTGAAATCCACTGAGGGGTCTGTTTGCCCCACGTTGGGCGCCAAAATGTTGTGATCTTCTTCTTCTCAAAACGCAGCCAGGTGATAAAAGTTCAGATCTTTTATTATCCCAATATAGCCCGGTTAGCTTAGAGGCCTATCTCTCTGCTTGGTTCCAAGAGCTCTCTCCGAATGTCTTTAAATCCAAAGGTCTGGTCCTTCAGCCTCTGCCTCTGATTTCTTCAGCCTCCAGCCAGCTCCAGTCTTCATGTCATTCCAGTGAAATCTCGACTTGTAGCGTCTTCCTCTCTCCAAAGAACACTTCTGCCACCAGCCAGCCAAGTGGAAAATATTCTGCCCTGCCTCGGAGAGAGGGCTTCTGGCGTAACTCTACTGAAATCTGACCGAGAGCTTCTGTCTGTTTCTTTTATCCAAGAGGGAGGAATTGTGGGATATGAGAGAGAGGGATTATGGGTTTTCTCCCATAGTGCTCTCTGGCCCAACGAGCTTCAAGGGAGGTGTGAACTCATTGAACTTAGTTCTATTTAGTACCTTGTTTCAGGTTCTGCCCAAAACATCTTCTTGTAAGATTAGATCAACTCTAATTAGTTAGCAGTTAGTAAGGAATCCCCACGTTGGGCGCCAAAATGTTGTAATCTTTTTCTTCTCAAAACGCAGCCAGGTGATAAAAGTTCAGATCTTTTATTTTCTCCATATAGCCTGGTTAGCTTAGAGGCCTATCTCTCTGCTTGGTTCCAAGAGCTCTCTCCAAATGTCTTTAAATCCAAAGGTCTGGTCCTTCAGCCTCTGCCTCTACTTTCTTCAGCCTCCAGCCAGCTCCAGTCTTCATGTCATTCCAGTGAAATCTTGACTTGTAGCGTCTTCCTCTCTCAAGAACACTTCTGCCACCAGCCAGCCAAATGGAAAATATTCTGCCTTGCCTCGGAGAGAGGGCTTCTGGCGTAACTCTACTGAAATCTGACCGAGAGCTTCTGTCTGTTTCTTTTATCCAAGAGGGAGGAATTGTGGGATATGAGAGAGAGGATTATGGGTTTTCTCCCATAGTGCTCTCTGGCCAACGAGCTTCAAGGGAGGTGTGAACTCATTGAACTTAGTTCTATTTAGTACCTTGTTTCAGGTTCTGCCCAAAACATCTTCTTGTAAGATTAGATCAACTCTAATTAGTTAGCAGTTAGTAAGGATTCCAACATATGATTACTCTCCCATTCTGATATTCCTGTCTGAAAAGCAAGCAATTATTATTTTCCCAATTAAAATGTACACAAAACTTCATAGTTTTTAGAATCATAAAAATCATGATGAATAATGGAATTAATAATTTCATGGTATTAAAATCAAATAATCTGCACTGACATAAAATTATGATTATGATATATTTATTACACAATGTTTTCCCAGAATGTACAATGCAAAAAAAATTAGGTATCACAGTAATAATACTCACAATATCACAAATTTAAACTGAAACAAAACATTATCTTAATCAGACGATATAAATATAATCCAGTTAATACTATGTAGAAAATCATCTATCCTAACACAAGTGGATTTTTAAATCACAGTTCCCATTGTTTCTATAAGGCATTAATCAAAAGAAAATTTCATAACTGCAAAAATTAGGGGGGAAAAGTTACCTGTATTTAGGTAAAATGAAATCATAAGACAAAGATGGCTTAACTGCTTTTCATTCGTTAGCTCCAATTATGCTGGTCTAAATATTATAAGCTATTATTAAAATACTTTATTCTTCTTTCGGACTTTAAGATATTAATTTTTTTTTCACTTAGTCCCTAAAATTCTTTACTTCCAGTTAACAGGTTAGCCTTGTGAATGATATTTCCTCTTGTTTCTAATGGAATTATGGGTAAAGTTTCTTTTATAGTTTAGAAATTTGATAACTGCAGCTCCTTTGAGGCCATGTACATGTGGGGATGAAAATGAATCGAGCATGTTGGAGGTGATGGATTTGGTTCTTTTCAACAATGAGATGATTCAAGGCAATTCCAATAGACTTGGAATGGAAAATGCCATCTTCATCCAGAAAGAGAACTATGGGGACTGAATATGGATTGAAGCATAGGATTTTACCTTTTTGTTTGCTTTTCTCTTATGGCTTCTCCCCCTTTTGGTCTGATCTTTTCTTGCAAAATTTGAGAAATATGGAATAATAATTAAAAGAAATATACACATTTAACCTACATCAGATTACTTTGTGTTTGGGAGAAGAGGGCAGTAAGGGAGTGACAGAGGGAGAAAAAATTGGGTCACAAAGTCTTACAAAAATGAATGTTGAAATCTATTTTATACATATTTGGAAAATAAAATACAATTAAAAATTAAATAAAATAAAACAAACTAAAAAAAGGAAAAAATAACTCATTGCTCAGAATCGGTCTCTCAGGGAGTCATCTCTGAATGAATTGAATAGGTTTTATATCTTTCCATTTATTAACTTCCTCAGTCTGATGTCTTGGGCTAGTCACATTCATAGTGAATCCTTTACAATTCTTTTCCTAAAATAAAATAATGATGAGATAGAACATCAGAAGAATAATCATCTTGCTGATATTTAGGCATTGAAGATGAAAGGAAATTATCTTTTGAGGAATCTGATAAAAAGGAAAAATAATAAGCAGAGACACATACTTCTTAGAATGAAGATATCATCATATTTTATAGATTTTATTTGTGATGCTCCCAGATTTTTGCTGAGGAAAGGGAAATCATGCTGAATCTTTGCTTTTGAATAGGATGCTTTAAAACAGTGTGTCAATTAGTTCAGAGGTATACCACGCTCTACTTACAACATATAAATATCTCAATAAAGTCAAATGGTTTACCTTTTATACGTGAACATGTTATAATTATTTGGATAATTTGAAAGAAAGGCTTGGACTGAGCTGTGTAGCATAAAGTCATTAAAAAAATCCAAAACTGTGTAGAGAGATAAAAAGGAATCACTGTTTAATACAATTGAACCATAAATGAATTGATAGCAGAAAAAGCATGGAGGAGGTGGGTAGTGCTGGAACCTTACTCTAATCAAAAATGGATGAAAGAGAGAACATATATCTAGAAATGTATAAAACTCTTCTTAATTTAGAAAGAAATAAATGGACAAAAAGATAGGGTAAGGGAAGAACATGAGGGAGGGGCATTAGAGGCATATAGGTTAAGGAATAGAAGGGGAAAATAATGGAAAGAAATAAATTAGAGGAGTGAAGAGGGATAGGGTAAATAGGGCAAGAAGGATACTGAGGAAAAATAGGAAAGAGGAAAATACATAACAAGTAATCATAATTTAGACTGTGACTGGTATAAGCTTTATCTATAAAACAGAAATGGATAGCAGATTAAAATGTGAATTCAACAATATGTTGTTTTTAGGAAACAAAATAAAATAAAAATGAGAAATATACACAAAAATAAAATAAAATAAAAAACTAAAGTAGAATTTATAATCTAAAAAAGCCAACTTAGCTATTATGATTTCAGACAAAGTTAGAAACCAAATAGATTTATTAAAAGAGAAAAAATGACACTAAATCTGTCACTAATATTATTTGATATTGTTTTAAATCATTTAAAGTAACTGCACAGTATAAAATACTAGAGTATATGTATATAAAAATGGATAAAGGAGCTTGTTAGAGTTCAAATGTTGGAGTTAGTTCTTCTCAAAGGCACAGCCGGTTTAGAGGCTTGGAGCCCTTCGGATGTCTCCAAATCCAAAGGTTCTGTCCTTCAGCCTCTGCCTCTGCTTTCTTCTGCCTCCAACCAACACAGAGATGGAATGTCTCTCTTGACTCCTTCTGGGGAGCCCAGTCACCAACTACAGTGGTGTGAGATGAAGATGAATCTGGTTGTCCACTGAACTCTCCACTCGTAGCTTTATCCTCTGAAAACCCTTCATCTGCCACCAGAGTCACTCCTCTCGAGTCCAGCTGAACTTTCTTCTGCGACCAGCCAGCCAAGAGGAAAAAGTGTGTTCTGGAATGGCTGTCTCGCATTATATGTGAACCTTCTGAAAGAATGGGATTATGGGTTTTCTCCCATAGTGCTCTCTGGCCCAAAGAGCTTTAAGGTGTGGTGTAGAAAGTGTACTTTTTGAAGCTAGCATACTTGTGGAGTCCAGTAAAGGTGGGAACACAAGCCTTGTCTTGATTAGTTCTACTTAGTACCTTGTTTCAGGTTCTGGCCAAAACAACTTCTTGTAAGATTAGATCAACTCTAATTACTTAGCAGTTAGTAAGGATTCCAACATCTCCCCCTTTCTTTTGTTTTAAAACATAGGGGGTTTCTGAGGGGGTACACATAAATCCATCAATATGGGAGAACTTTGTAACAGATATACATGGTATACATAAATCCATCAATATGGGAGGCATTATACATAATTTACATGAGCACATAGCAATATAACACAGGCTAGTAGTAATGTAACAAATAACAAGAATCAATCTGAAAATTTACACATGTCCATAAGTCCTAGAAACAGTCCAATAGGATTCCATTGTCCATTAGTTCATGTGCCAGGAATCTAATAATTCTTGTGAGCACAATCAGCAACAGAACCACCCGATATTTCTTGGGTCTTCTCCTTTGTTTCAAGGGTCTGCTCCATCTTTCTGCAATGGACAAGGCGAATGCGGCTCGTAGGCACCCATCTGATTCCTTCTCCACCTGTAGAGATGCAAGCAAATCCTCTCCCAAGCAGTTAGCCTATCTGGTCCCTTCCATTCACCACTTTCTGGGTCTCTCCACATCACCTGGCGATTATCTAAAGATAGTGGAGCTGCTCGCACTGGACACTGCTCTTCTGGTGGGTTATAAAACCTGTCTGCTGGAGCCAGTGCATCTTTATCAAAGATTAAAAAATTAATGGTATAGAGAACTAAATTTAGAAGTTCTCTAGGGTTACCCGTGGCTCCCCCTTTCTTTTGTTTTTGGAGGAGTGTCTTAATGTCTCTGTTTCTTCTTTCTACTATTGCCTGACCTTGAGGATTGAAGGGTATGCCAGTAGTGTGTAGAATCTTATACTGTGCACAAAAGTGTTCAAAATGTTTGGAGGTATATGCCGGTCCATTATCTGTTTTTATTTCTTGTGGCACACCCATAATTGCGAATGCTTGAATGAGGAATTCAGTGACCCCTCGGGCTGTCTCTTTTGCTGCTGGTATGGCAAAAGTGAATCCTGAAAAGGTGTCTACTACAACATGGATAAAAGACAGACGACCAAAAGATTTATAATGGGTCACATCCATTTGCCAGATTTCATTGGGTCTCAAACCACGAGGGTTCTTCCCTGGAGGCAGTGTAGGAGCGTGGAAGGGAAGGCAAGCTGTACAGCTTTTTACTATGCTCCTAGCTTCTTCTTTTGTAATCCCAAACTGTAAACGCAAAGCTCAAGCAGCCTGATGGTATTTAGAATGGGATTCCTGGGCCTCTTGAAATAAAGGCGTACTGGCCAACATAGTTAAAAGGCTATCTGCCTTTGAATTTCCATCAAAAATAGGACCTGGAAGTCCACTATGTGAATGGACATGCAGGATATAAATCTTTCCTGGATGCTTTCTCACTTGCTCTTGAAGTTCCTTAAAGAGCTGATATATATTAGAAGCTGCAAATTTTAATTGGGCTGTGGCAATTCTTTGTACCACACCTACTGAATAGGCTGAATCAGATATTATATTTATGTCGCCTGGGTAATAAGTGAGAGCTAGCATGATCGCATATAATTCGTTCTGCTGAGTGGACTGAAAAGGAGTTCTGACTACTCTTTTTACGGTTAGATCATGAGAGTATACAGCACAAATATTTTGTTTGGCTGCGTCTGTAAAAATGGTTGGTCCTTCAAGAGGAACCTTAGAAACCTTCTCCTCAAAAATCCATTGCCAATTATGCAGTAGTCTGGTTATCTTTAATGGAGATCCATGTGCAAAATTTGGAGCCATGGCCAATAAAATCTGCCACTCTGGGATGGTTTCACAGCATACATTAATTTGTGCATTTGTATAGAAGGTATATATCTTGTCAGGTCTTGTCCCAGATAATTGTACTGCTCGCTTAATGGCCTTTAATAGAATTCTAGCCACAAGCACTGGGTAAGGCGTAAGGCTTTGTTCTGGTTGTGCTGGGAGGTTCACCCACTCTATCACATTGTCTCCTTGATGAAGGACTGCTGTGGGTGCTTCTTTCGTAGCAAAAACCGATATTTCCAAGGGTTTTTGAGTTACTCTCTCAACTACATTGGATAAAGCCAGTTCAACTTCTCTCAAGGTCTCTTGAGCTTCTTTTGTAAGCCGGCGTGGTGAATTTAAAGCAGTGTCTCCCCTTAAAATGTCATATAGGGGTTGCAATTGATTGGTAGTTAAACCTAATACTGGACGCATCCATTGGATATCTCCTATTAATTTTTGAAATCATTTAAGGTGTTCAACCTCTCTGTTCTTAAAGACAGTTTTTGGAGTGTAAGTGCCTTAGGATATATTTCATATCCTAAATATTGAAAAGGAGCATGTCTTTGAATTTTTTCTGTAGCGATATGAAGTTTGTAGTATCTTAGTGTTTCTATGGTTTTTTGTAGACATGCTTCTAGAATTTGTTCCTCAGGTGCACATCCCAATATATCATCCATATAATGTAATAGCATAACTTTTGGAAATGCTTTTCTTATTGGAGCAAGAGCAGCAGCAACATACATTTGACACATAGTGGGGCTGTTCTTCATTCCCTGTGGCAAAACCGTCCATTCATATCTTTTATAAGGCTCAGCTAAATTGACACTGGGCACCGAAAAGGCAAATCTCTTCATATCCTCCTTATCCAGAGGAATGGAATAGAAACAATCCTTGATGTCTATAACCCAAAGAGGCCATTCTCTAGGAAGCTGAGTAGGAGATGGAAGTCCAGGCTGAAGAGTTCCCATAGTTTCCATCTGTTCGTTCACTTTTCTTAAATCAGTGAGCATCCTCCATTTTCCCGATTTCTTTTTTACAACGAACACTGGTGAATTCCAAGGACTTAGAGAAGGTTGTAAATGCCCTTGTTCAAGCTGCTCCTGTACTATATCTAATAAGGCCTGAATTTTATCGCTACTTAAGGGCCACTGTTCTATCCACACTGGTGTATCAGTTTTCCATTGGATAGGAATAGGTGAAAGTGTTGGCAGGCCTTCAACAGCAGCCCTGCTTAAAAAACCGAAGTACTCATTTTTAACCCCAATTGTTGTAAAACGTCTCTTCCCCACAGATTGATGGGGATTTTTTCAACTATAAAAGGAGTAAAAACTCCTGTTTTGCCTTCAAAAGTCCATCTCATAGGGGCAGCACTAACTTCAGCTGCTATTGATCCTCCTACTCCAGACATATAGGTATCTGCTTTAATCTTTGGCCAGTGACTGGGCCAACTGGCACCTCTAATAACTGTACGATCCCACCTGTGTCTACCAATCCTTCCAATGGTAGGCCATTTATATAGATAGTGAGCATAGGTCGGTCAGCCGTTACTGCTGCTGTCCAGTATATTCCTGGTTTTTGTGGTCTGGAGTCAGAACCTGGGTGACTATCACGAGGCTGCTTATTAGGATTCTGTATGAGTAAACCTGATGCTACTACGTCTCCTGGGTGATAAGTCACACATTGACTACCTGTATTAGTGACTGGGATTATCTACACATTCCCCAGTTTCCCACATCAGTGTGTGGATGGACACTGTTTTGTACATACAAGGAGGTGAAATGGTCAAGCCTACTGTGCCTAGAGGTAAGGGATCCATAGGCTGGAGAGGAACAGATTTCACCTCTCCAGGGGGTATCTCAGTTGTCCCAGCTGCATACAGCTCTATTCTCCCCAATTGTAATTCCCTTCTGCCATTAGGTTGCTTCCTGGCTGGTTGACTGTGTAATCCCCTTCTCCCATCATATGGCTTTCTGGCTGATTGGTCATGTCTGGGTACTGGACTTCTAGGCACTCTCTGGGTGCACCATTGGCTGCCATCATGCCC
>NC_067400.1:628026392-628048402 GCF_016432865.1 Antechinus flavipes | reverse complement strand
TCTTGGCAAATGGCTGGAGCTGGACTTGTCGATGGTGTCTTTGCAGGACAAGCACCAGATAGCTACTGGCTATGACCATAAATCCCACCAAGGAAATCAGGAATAGAGAACAAAATTATAAATACAGAGACTTTGAATGATGCTGGAGCAAACTGTGAACAGAATCCAATATTCCATAGCCTCGTGTTGTTACTTCTTTCTGTAAACTTCTGAATATTTGCAAATATATAGACATTTATTAGAAAGTGTAGCATCCAGCAAAAAAAGCAAAAGGGAGCAATGTAATTTGAGTCTTGAGCTTTGAGTTTTGACCAAATGGAAAAAATAAAGGGACTGATGGTGATAATCTAAAACCCACTCAGAAAGCAAGTGATAGTGAGAGAAACATTACGGCCACTCGGTGGAGGAAAAACAGCCAACATGATCCAGGAAAATTTTCATCCCCAAACCAAGCATTGTCTGAGGGACTCCGCTGGAAATGAGCACAATGGAGTTGGCCAGAGACAAGTGGAAGAGAATGGAGTCTATGGACCGCATCCTGTTGTCATTATAGAAAGTGATGGTATAACGACAAAGGAGAAAGGCGTTTCCCAGCATTCCAGCTCCTGTCTGTGTGAAGAAGACAATACCTAGAACTAAATCAAGGAAAACAAGTTTCTCACTGACTAAAGTAGAAATGTTTTAAGAGACAGATGCAAGAAATATAAAAAGGGAGGAAGGAAAGAAGGAACAAAAAGGAGAGAAAAAGGAGGGAGGGAAGAGAGAGTAAAGGATGGAGATATTGCGGGATTAAAGAGGGAGGGAAGGAAGGGAGGAAAGTAGAGAAGCAGATAAGGAGGAAGGCAAGAAGAGAAATGGGGAAGGATGAAGGGAAAAGAAGGAAGGAAAGGAAGGAAAAGAGGAAGGAAAGTTGGAGGGAGGAAAGGAAAGAAAGCAGGAAGGAGGGAGGGAAGAAAGAAATGTTCTCAGAGAAAGATGCAAGAAACAAAAAAGGAAAGAGGGAAGAAAGAAAGGAAGAAAGAATGAGGAAAGAAAGAAACAGGGAAGAAGGAAGAAAGAGAGGAAGGAAAGAAGCAGTTTTCCAACATTATCCTAGAAGACAATTTTGAGAAATTAAAACAAATCATGATCAACTTGATTATATTTCTTGAATTTTTTTTTGTAGTGAGCAGAGCGCAAATACTTAAATACTTAAAAAGTCATCTAGACATAGCACCACTATTTACTCAGGCAAAGAAAAAATGAGGAAAAGATAGAAACAGATGGGGAAAGAGAAAGGGAATAAAGGAAAAGAGAGAAATCTGGATGTATGGTTACTTATAGAAGGAAAATTGCGAATAAAAAAACACATTAAGATATTTTAGATTATGAAACATCGAAAAAACACAGAATTACAATTTGAAAATTTACATTTAAGAGATGATACTTAAGTGAAAATACAGTCATGATACTTTTTAACATCATAAATTTCTACAGAAGAAGTTGCCATAGTAACCGCCCGAGCCAAACCACCTTCTTCCCGGCTCGATGGAGGGTCGCTAAAAACCAAGGTTCCGGATCGCGTTATTTTAGGGGCCAACCGAGGTCACTGACGAGATCACCAGCCATGTCTTTCCGTGACCTAAGGAATTTTACAGAAATGATGAGGGCTCTCAGATATCCCCGACACA
Source organism: Antechinus flavipes (assembly GCF_016432865.1). Lineage (NCBI taxonomy): Eukaryota > Metazoa > Chordata > Mammalia > Dasyuromorphia > Dasyuridae > Antechinus > Antechinus flavipes. The sequence continues at coordinate 628,046,732 of NC_067400.1, read as the reverse complement.
TCTCTATGGAGAATTTTTGCACACCAAACTTTGGGCTTGTATCTGAAGTGCTTCTCTGGCTTGTAAAGAGGTATGAGCCTCAGACTGACATTTCTTCTGATGTTGAGACAGAGCAGGATCGAGTTTTCTTCATTAAGGCAATTGCACAATTCATGGCCACCAAAGCCCATATAAAACTTAACACTAAGAAACTGTATCAAGCAGATGGCTATGCAGTAAAAGAACTATTGAAAATCACATCAGTCCTTTATAATGCCATGAAAACTAAAGGAATGGAAGGTTCTGAAATAGGAGAAGAAGATATCAGCAAATTCAAATTTGATCTTGGCTCAAAGATTGCAGATTTGAAAGCAGCTAGGCAGCTTGCTTCTGAAATTACATCAAAAGGAGCATCTCTCTATGATTTACTTGGCAAAGAAGTGGAGCTGCGGGAGTTGAGAACAGAAGCAATTGCCAGACCACTGGAGATAAATGAGACTGAAAAAGTGATGAGGATTGCAGTTAAAGATATTTTGGCACAAGTTCAGAAAACTAAAGATTTGCTCAACAATGTGGCCTCGGATGAAGCAAACTTAGAAGCCAAAATTGAAAAAAGAAAATTAGAACTTGAAAGAAACCGAAAGCGCCTACAAACTCTGCAGAGTGTCAGACCAGCCTTTATGGATGAATATGAGAAGATTGAGGAGGAATTGCAGAAGCAATATGACATATATCTGGAAAAATTTCGAAATCTGGCCTACCTAGAACAACAACTTGAGGATCATCATAGAATGGAGCAGGAAAGATTTGAGGAAGCTGAAAATACTTTACGTCTAATGCGGAATAAACTTAAGGAAGAAGAAAAGCGACTTCTTAAGAGTGGAAGTAATGATGATTCAGACATAGACATCCAAGAAGATGATGAATCTGACAGTGAAATGGAAGAGAGACGATTATCAAAGCCACGAACAGCCATGGAAGTTTTGATGCAAGGAAGACCCAACAAACGCATCGTGGGTACAATGCAAGGTGGAGAAACTGATGATGATGAAGATTCAGAGGACAGCGAAATTGATATGGAAGATGATGAAGATGATGATGATGATCTGGAAGATGAAAGCATAGCTTTCTCCCCAACTAAGCCAAATCGTAGGGCCCGGAAACCTGAGCCGCTGGATGAGAGTGACAATGATTCTAGCTTACTCCTCCTGGCCCCTATGTAAATTAAACACAACATAGGTAAATCTGTGATGAGATGTTTGGGAAAGTAATATCCATTATTTTAACTAAATTAGCTGATCATTATTGAAGGTGTTCAAGCTGTATCCTCCTTTGCTTTAGAGTTCATGAGGTTTAAACAGGAACCAAAATACCACCAAGGTTTTTGGAATATATTTTTGGAAAACAGGATTTCTTATTTCATATCATAAAGGAGGTACATAAAGGTCCACCAAACCACAAAGAGAAAAGAAACATTACTAATACCACTGTGCTACAAGTCAGATCTTAGGAATCATCCCAAGAATAGCTATCCTCCGTGTATGCTGCTTTCACATGGTTTTTAGAACACTCTGGCAACATACCAATTTTTAGGGTTGCTCTTTTAAATTTTAAAATTCTCTGTGTGTTCTCTGTATCAAGTTTTGAATTTTCTTAAATAAACATTTTTCTAACATTTCAAAAAAAATAAATTTCTACAGAAGAAGAAAGAGTGTCCATCTGTCTCTCTGCCTGCTTCTCTGTTGATTTTTGCTTGTCTCTTATTCTCTCTGACTCTTTCTCTCTATGTCTTTGGCTTTCTATCTCTGTGCATGTGTGTGTCTGTGTCCCTGTCACTTTGTTTCTCACTATCTCTCCTCTCTGTCTCTCTTTGTTCCTCTATCTACACACACACACACACACACACAGACACACACACACACACACACACACACAGACACACACACACACAGACACACAGACACACAGACACACAATAGAATAAAGAAGAGAGATACAATAATATCATAAGAAATAGTTGAATCATTCATCTGAAAAGTTCTCATTCTTTCTACCCTTTTCATTTAGATTATAATAATGCAAGCAAAGGAATCCTGTCAAAATTATCCATCCATAATACAAAGAGAAGTTCCTGATAGAAGATAATCCAGATGAAATAAAATAAAAAAGAAATAGCCTTGATACTGATTGGGGTGAGCTCTGAAACTCTCCTCTGACAGAGGCCAGCCCTTCGGGGCAGTTAAGTGGTTTCATTAAGATTAGCCCAGGACCACTCCCTACTTGGCTCCAACGTAAGTGGAGATCTGGACCTGATTTCTATTGAGTACCTGCACCCTCTAGTGAAGTGAAAATTAGTCCAGGATCACTCCTAGTGGCTGGAACTTAAATGGTCTCATTGAATTGGAAATCTAGAGCTGGGGGCAATGACAACATTGAAGGAATCTCATTCTTTTTTTTTTTTTTTTTTTTTTTTATAATAAATTTTATTTTATTTAATAATAACTTCGCATTGACAGAATCCATGCCAGGATAATTTCTACACGACATTATCCCTTGCAATCACTTATGTTTCGTTTTTTTCCCCTCCCTCCCTCCTCCCCCCCCCCCAGGATGGCAAGCAGTCCTATATATGCTAAACATGTTGCAGTATATCCTAGATACAATACATATTTGCAGAACCGAACAGTTCTCCTGTTGCACAGGGAGAATTGGATTCAGAAGGTAAAAATAACTCGGGAAGAAAATCAAAAATGCAAATAGTTCACATTCGTTTCCCAGTGTTCCTTCTTTGGGTGTAATCTGTTTCTGTCCATCATTTATCCATTGAAACTCAGGTCTCTTTGTCATAGAAATCATCTTCCATCAGAATACATCCACATACAGTATCGTTGTCGAAGTGTATAATGATCTCCTGGTTCTGCTCATCTCACTTAGCATCAGTCCATGTAGGTCTCTCCAAGCCTCTCTGTATTCATCCTGTTGGTCATTTCTTATAGAACAATAATATTCCATAACATTCATATACCACAATTTACCCAGCCATTCTCCAATTGATGGCATCCATTCATTTTCCAGTTTCTAGCCACTACAAACAGGGCTGCTACAAACATTTTGGCACATACAGGTCCCTTTCCCTTTTTTAGTATCTCTTTGGGGTATAAGCTCCTGGGTCATTTTTCAAGGTCACTTGTTCTTCCAGTGAGGTGTTAGAGGTGAGAAAGTATAACTTTCTTCTATTTTTTCATTCTTTTCATTTTATTTGAATCTTTCTTGATGTCTTCTTGAGGCATTCGTTTCCACTAGCCCAATTCTAATTTTTAAGAAATTAATTTATACGGTCATATATCTCCTTTTCTATTTGGCCAATTCTATTTTTAAAGAGTTGTTTTCTTCAGTTGATTTTTTCCCCCTCTTAGCCAATTTTATTTTTGAAGGAGTTATTTTCTTTGATCAATTTTTGTACTTCCTTTTCCAAGCTGTTTACTTTTTTCATAATTGTCTTTCATGACTCTCATTTCTTTTCCCATTTTTTCCTCTGTCTCTTTTAATTTTTAAAATCCCTTTCAAGGATTTTTGGACTTGAGATCAATTCATATTACCCTTTGATACTTTGAATGTAAGTATTTTGATATTTTTGTCCTTTTCTGAGTTGTGTTTTGATCTTCCATGTTGTCATAGTAGCTTCCCATGATCAGGATTCTTTTTTGTTTTTTTGCTGATTTTTTTTAACCTAAGTTCTGCTCCTGGTGTGCAGCAGCCGCTGTTCCAAGCTTCTTTTGCTGAAGATTAGGGGTCTTGTCACTGGGTTTTTCTACCAGGCCTCTGGGACTGAGTCTTCTCCATTGCATTAGAGTGACCCAGACTGGACATGACTGTTATACCCTTGCTTCCGGAAATGACCATTTTCTTTCTGTACTGGGGCTAGAAGCCTTAGGGATAGGCTGCTTTGCCACTAGCCTGTTGAGTCAAAACTGAGTCCGAGACTGGTGATCTGTACTGCCTCCAGCTGCCTTGCCCAGACACTGCCTTCAGTAGGCTGCAATCCCCTTTTACCCAAGTGAGGCAGACCTTTCCTGAAGTTCTTCTAACTTATCTTAAGCTGGACAATTATTTTGTTGTTGGTTTTTTTTTTTTTTTTGGTAGATTCTGTCATTCTAGAATCCATAAGAGGATCCTTTTTTTTTCCCCCAAAGGGAAACTGGGAGGATCTCAGGAAACTTTCTTACTTCTCCCTATCTTATTTGATTCCTACCATTCTTAAATGTGTTTTTTGTAAACAACATATTGTTGGGTTCTAATTTTTAATTCATTCTGCTATCCATTTCTATTTTATGAGATCATCCCATTCACATTCAATGTGATAATTACTATTTGTGAATTTCCCTGCTATCTTATTTTTAATCACTATTTTCCTTTTGAATCTTTATTTTTACCTTACCCCTATAATCTTTTCTTCTCCCCTTACCTTCTTACTCTTTATTTTACCCATCCATATGAAAGTCTCCCTTATCCTCTTCCTTTCACCCTCCTCCTGTTCATCTACACAACCTTTTAATCTATACACTTCTATATATAGACCTCTATACACCCTCCCCCAATCTGTTTTTAGCTTTCTCATTTCTCTAGAAGTTGATTTCTAAACTTCTCCAGATGTTGTTTCCTCTTCAACCCAAATGAGAAAACGTTTCCATCATTACCAACCCTCTACTCTCACCTGCTTTCTTTGTATTAAGTCTTCCTCCGTGCATTATTTTTATGAGATAATTACTCTTTTCAATTTTTCCTGCCTAATTTTGTGTCTTAGACTTATTCTCTCATAGACATATTCCATCCATATCAGCCTTAAACTTTTTTCCAACTATCTTAGTAACAATAAGTTTTGAGTACTGCTAACATGTTCAGATCTCACAAATAAATAGTTTGACCTCAATGAGTGACTTATGATTAATGTTTAATATTTTCCTTATATTTCTTCTGAATCTTGTACTGAGTTCTTCTTTGTTTGTTTTTATAAATGCTCAAAAGTCTTTCAGCTCATCAAATATCTTTGTTTTCTAAAAGAGGAAAGTGTTTGAATGCATGAACAAAAAGGGATTTTTTCCCTAGTATTAGGTCCCACAATTCTTAGAATCCGGTGTTCTTGCTCCTTTCCCACCAGCTTCTGAAATTATTTGCTTGCTATTTTGTTAGGGCAGAATTCAGGGAGGAGGTATATATGGATTTAATGTGGCAAAGCAGATAGAAATGTGTTCCATGCCACAAAGCATCCCAATATTTGAGGATTTGGGAGTCACCGAAGATCAGCACAAAAGGGCTAATGGCTGGGAACCACGCTGCCATGAGTTCTGAAATGGCCAGGATCCATTGATTAGATTTGTTACTGTTAAAGAGATAAAATGACAAACCAGAATAAATAGAATAAAAGGAGGCATATATGCTCACTAGTAGGAGAATACCAAGAGTGGCTCTTTTCTCAGGGAAAGTTCTGGGAGAGAGATGTGAGCTATGAATATGTTGGACTTGCTGATGGTGTCTGTGTAGGAGAAGCACTAAAAAGGCATCAGCCCAGATCATGAATCCCACACATATAATATCAGGAATAGAAAAGACAATTGCTGATAAATGGTCAAAGGATATGAACAGACAATTTTCAGAGGATGAAATTGAAACTATTACCACTCATATGAAAGTGTTCCAAATCATTATTGATCAGAGAAATGCAAATTAAGACAACTCTGAGATACCACTACACACCTGTCATATTGACTAAGATGACAGGAAAAAATAATGATGAATGTTGGAGGGGATGCGGGAAAACTGGGACACTGATGCATTGTTGGTGGAGCTGTGAACGAATCCAACCATGCTGGAGAGCAATCTGGAATTATGCCCAAAAATTTATCAAATTGTGCATACCCTTTGATCCAGCAGTGTTTGTATTGGGCTTATATCCCAACAAAATACTAAAGAAGGGAAAGGGACCTGTATGTGCCAAAATGTTTGTAGCAGCCCTGTTTGTAGTGGCTAGAAACTGGAAAATGAATGAATGCCCATCAATTGGAGAATGGCTGGGTAAATTGTGGTATATGAATGTTATGGGATATTATTGTTCAGTAAGAAATGACCAGCAGGATGAATACAGAGAGGACTGGTGAGACTTACATGAACTGATGCTAAGTGAAATGAGCAAAACCAGGAGATCATTATACACTTCGACAACGGTATTGTATGAAGACATATTTTGATGGAAGGTGATTTCTTTGACAAAGAGACCTAACTGAGTTTCTTTTTTTATATATATATATATATATATATTTTTCTTTTTTTATTATTATTTTTTTAATTTAATTTTATTTAATAATAACTTTGTATTGACAGAATCCATGCCAGGATAATTTTTACACAGCATTATCCCTTGCAATCACTTATGTTTCGTTTTTTCCCCTCCCTCTCTCCTCCCCCCCCCAAGATGGCAAGCAGTCCTATATATGTTAAATATGTTGCAGTATATCCTAGATACAATACATATTTGCAGAACCGAACAGTTCTCCCGCTGCACAGGGAGAATTGGATTCAGAAGGTAAAAATAACTCGGGAAGAAAATCAAAAATCAAATAGTTCACATTCATTTCCCACTATTCCTTCTTTGGGAGTAGCTGTTTCTGTCCATCATTTATCCAATGAAACTCAGTTAAGTCTCTTTGTCAGAGAAATCCACTTCCATCAGAATACATCCTCATACAATATCGTTGTCGAAGTGTATAATGATCTCCTGGTTCTGCTCATCTCACTTAGCATCAGTCCATGTAGGTCTCTCCAAGACTCTCTGTATTCGTCCTGCTGGAGACCTAACTGAGTTTCAATGGATAAATGATGGACAAAAGCAGCTACACCCAAAGAAAGAACACTGGGAAACGAATGTGAATTATCTGCATTTTTGTTTTTCTTCCCGGGTTATTTATACCTTCTGAATCCAATTCTCCCTATGCAACAAGAGAACTGTTCGGTTCTGCACACATATATTGTATCTAGGATATACTGCAACATATCCAACATATAAAGGACTGCTTGCCATCTAGGGGAGGGGGTGGAGGGAGGGAGGAGAAAAAAATTGGAACAGAAACGAGTGCAAAGGATAATGTTGTAAAAAAAAAATTACCCTGGCATGGATTCTGTCTATATAAAGTAATTATTAAATAAAAATTTAAAAAAAAGAAAAGAAAAGAAAAGACAATTGTAAAAAGTGAGACATTGAAAGAGATAGGAGAGAACATTGACCAGTATCCCAGATACCACATCCTTGTATCATTAGTCATATATCTTGCTTTATGCATAGTTCCAAGAAAAGTAAAATTGACCAGCAGGGAGAAGCACCAGCAGAAGAAGCAAGAAGGGACAATATAGTTTGGGGCTTGGGTTTTGAATTCTGCCCACCTGGAGTTACTCGGACTTATAGTGATGACCTGAAAACCACTCAAAAGGCAGGTGATGTTGAGGAAAATGCTCCGGGATATATTATAAAGATAAACAATGAGTTTACATCCAAAAGGACCAAAGAAATTTTTAACACGCAAACATATAATCATTAGAGGGATTCGCTTGGAGAGAAACACTTTTGAGTTGGCCAAGGCTAAGTGGGCAAAAAGGCACTCTATGGTCCTCAGCTTGTGACCGATAAGGAAAGTGAAGGTGAAAAGACTCAGGAGGAAAAAAAATGCCAAGAATCCCAACTGCCATCTGAATAAGGAAGACACTGCCCAGTACCAAATCTCTATGCATTGTTTTCTTGAAATCTTGGGAAGAACCAGTCAGTGCTGGGAAATCCTACAGGAAAATGAAGAGATTTATTTAGGTTTTTAAGAGTATTACTGAAGAGACTGTGGATCCTTTTAGGGAAGCAAAGAACAACTTGTGGATTTGGTTGAATTTTCATATAATTGTACTTAAACCACTGAGTTTAAACCAGTGGTTGTATTTTCTGTGTTTTTCCCTGGTTTCAAGGATGTGAAAGTTAGCAAATTATTTTGAAATAACATAGATATGACACCAGGAGTCCATCTTCCATTCCAAATCCTTTTTTTATCCTTTGGTGCTTTTGATGCTATATGCTAGAAGAAGGAATTCACAAGTTCAATTTCAAAATGTAATATAGTACAAATCTTTTCACAATGCAATATTAAAAGGTGAAAATTTTGAATAAAATAATTAATTACACCTTAAATGAGAAATTATCACACCAAGTCAACACAGTGCACTTCTCTCAATGTCAGATGCATCTTGCTTTAAATTACATGACAGTAGTAGCTTTTTTACAATATTTTGATGGGGATTAAATGAGAAAATATGACAATTGGTTGGCAAGCTTTAAAATGCTATAAATTATGCTATTAATAAGAATCTATCAACTTAATCTTTAAAAATGATGAAATTTATCACCTGGCATGTGTATGTGTATCTGTGTATGTATATGTAAATATTTTATTTACACTTTTAAAATTTCAATAAAAACATATGAAAAATGTTTTTAATTTTAAGTTGAAAATAGGTTTGAAATTACAAAATTTATCCAACCAAATGAAATAACTTTAAGCAGAGGAAAAGTTCTTGTCTGGCCCCAGAATATCAATAGCTGATTAATTTTAATTAAATCCCAAAGCAACCAAAATACATCAATATCATAATCTATAAATTTTGGCATATTATTCTAAAAGAATATCATTCTTCTATTAAAAAAATAAAAACATGAAGAACAAATTAGGTAATAGACAAGCATTTGTTAAATGCAAATTATATGCCAGGTGCTAGTGATGCAAATTTAAAAAAAAGACAATTTTTGCCTCAATTAGGTTAAGATCTATTAAGAATGGAATATTCCAAAAGCAATGTATAGAGGAAAAGTGATAGTATACATATTTTCTACATTGTAAAAGGATGAAAATAGAATGACAGAAGATATGGAAAAGCAATAATCAAAATAATTATGCATTGACAAGGACAACAGTAATAATTAATAACAATAATAGGAGCTAGCATTCACATAGTATCTGCCATTTTCCAATCACTGTGCTAAGGGCTTCACAAAAAAAATCTCTCATCAAATAGTAACATGAAGGAAATGCAAAGCTTATACATACATAACATTCTATTATTTTTTCTATATGATAACTCATTTTTATTGAGATGAAGAAGTGATTCTGGGTTCTCTTCATCTTTGGGAGCTGAACACAACTTCTAGTTGATTGCACTTCTGTGAGCAGTGTTCAAATAAGGTCCTTTCTTTGGTCATGGCAAGCCATAGAATAAAGAAAATACAAGATGTCCCTCATCATTGTCCAATAACTTGTTTCTATGATGAGAACAAGAAAATGATGAACAATGCAGCCAAATGTGCTAAAATCTGGAAAGGTTTTAGAAAGTATAAATCTATGCCCTATGAGTCTAAAAGTAGGACACTTATGAAATAATGAGTAGAAGGATCAATACTGATAAAAATGAATTGTATCCATCTTGACTTTCTTGCTGCAAAATAAATCAGAATACAAAAAAAAAAAAGAAAGAAAAGAAAATTGGAGCTAGATGAAAGACTTAACCAAAGGTTTTCTATGAAGCTATAACAACCAAATGTTTCCTGGGACAATATATCATCACATATGTTATAATCTTGCATTATGGTATTCATAATATGTATTAGCAGCAAGACCGCCATGATAAATAATAGAAACATCTATCCCAAGTATGAGGATAATCTTATTAATTTAGAAGTAGAATGTATCTTAGAAACAATTTTGTCAGTGAGTCATTCAATTAATACTTTTCTCAGCAATTAATGTGTACCAGACACTTTGCTAAGAGTTGGGAATGTGAAGAAAAGCAAAAGGCTATTCTTGCTCTCAAGGAGCTAAAAGTCTAATAAGGGAGATGCAAACAACTATATGCTAACAAAAAAAAAATCTTCCTATAGGATGAATGGGAGACATGCAACAAAGGGAAGAGACCAAAATTAAGGGAGATCAGGAAAGGCATCAGATAATTCTGGTACATTTCCATCTGATAGTGGGATTTTTTGGGAATTTGAAGGAATTGAGTGAAGGAATAAGGCACAGATGAGAAGAAAAAATAACTCCAGGAATGGGGATCATATGGTAAAAATGCCCAGAGTCAGGAAATTGAATGTCTGTCTTGTTTGAGAAAGTGTCAGGGGGCCAATACGGCAGAATCATAGAATACCTGTAAAAGGATGCACCATAAGGTGCAAGAAAACTGGAATAGCAAGAAAGGGAAAATAAAATGGCCTTGGAATGAAAAAGAGGAGACTTCATATTTGATCCAGAAGATCTTAGGAAATATATGGATTCTATTGAGTAGGAGAGAGATGTGATAAGACTTGTGCTTTAGGAAGAAAATATTACTAACTGATTGGAAGATGAACTAGAGTGGAGAAAGACCAAGAAGCCACATTATTATATTGATCCACGTGTAAGGTGATTAGAGTGTTGGCAGTATTAGAAGGAAAGGAGTTTATAGAGAACAGATGTTATAAAAGCAAAGTCTGTCAGTCTCATCTGAACTGCAACTTGGATATGAAGGCTGAGAAAATATTGCTACTGAGAGAAATTATTAAATTGGAATGGAGGTTTTTCCTTGGTATTTCATCATCCAGGGACCAGTTCTTACAGATATTTCAATCAATCTCTGATGGATATTGCTGATAGAAGAGATTACTCAAATCCTCAGGATACATGCTCCTCAATTTTATGCATGATCCCACCTAATTAAAAGAGCTTACTTTTATTTAAAGTGTAAAGACTAGGTGTCTTTTTGCAGCAGAGAAATGATCTTCTATCCTTGAAATTGTCCATTACAATTTAGGGTGAGATGGAGTAGAGATGGATTTCTTTTTTCCAGATTTCTGGAGCCAGCTGAGTCTCGTGGATAAATATAAGGAGGAGGAGCTGAAGACTTTTAGCCCACTTCATTAATATGTCCATTTCCTTTTTAACTGTTAACTAATCTGGACTGATAATTATCACCTGTCACTGAAATAGCTCCTTTTTCAAACTTTGTGAGCCATGCGGGGATCTTCATAATTTTGTCTTTGATTACTAAGAGAAATCACTGGCTATCAATATATTGGTTTTTTTGTCAGTCTAATGAATTAATTATTAATTACCCAGAAACTCTGTCTTCAGAGTTTTTCATTCATAACAGTACAGAGCATGCAACCTAATTTTTGAACTTGAGTAACTAGAAAAATGCTGGTATCCTCAAAAATAATATGGAAGTTTGGAAGAGGGAAAGGTATTGAGGGAAAAATAATAGGGCCAGTTTGGGACATGTCAAATTTAAGATGTCAATTGGGCATTCTGTCCTCCAGGCAAGTGGAGATGTGAGACTAGCAGTACCATGTTTCCCCGATAATAAGACACTGTCTTATTATTTTTTTTTTTGGAGAGAAAAACACAAGAGGGATTATTTTCAGGGGAGAGCTTATTTTAATGAACTATTCTTTTCCTTTTGATGAGATCCCTGTTTCCATACTGGGGCATCTTCTGAGTTTTTCTTTCTTACCTCTTACTTCCTTGCTTGCTCTTAAGGTTTCCTTTCTCCTCATCCTTTTTTGTGTTCTTGAAGCTGCTTTGGCCCAAGGAGTACAAGAGAAAGGGAGACAGAAAGGAATGGTTTACTGTTCTCCAGTCCCAGTGTTAGACATCATGTAAGTATTTATTATATTCTCTGTCATAAGCCTCAAAAGCTTGAGCTACATTAAGGGAACAGGAAGTCCTTAGTTCTTTCCCAGGCTTTTCTTTTTACTAAGTAAGGGCATTTCCCCTGCTTGTACAGAGGAGAACTCAGGGTACAAAACAAAATTCAGTTTGTGGATGAAACTCAGAGTCCAGAATCCTAGGTTTAGGATTGAGTTTTTTTGCATTAACAAAGGTTCTCTTTCCCAATTGACTTCCTTTTCATTAATCTGGGGTCCTTGTCTGGGAACACTTTGTAGATTGGTTTGAGTAAAAGTCTATAATACAAAAATGAGTTTCAACAATTTTCTAATTAGCACATCGGATGGACTTTTCTCAATCCTTATTGATATCTATAAACTTTTGACATTGTATATGAACTTCTTCTTGATAATCTTAATGTTTTTATGACTAATAGCTTCCTGGTATTCCTCCTACCTACCTGACTAGTTAGTTCTCTGTGTCCTTTGATGAATCTTTATTCAGACTATGCCTAGTAAACCTTGCTATTCTATATGTATCTCTCATAACTGCTCTTCTGTTCTCCCTTTGTAATATTTCACTTGGTAATGTCATCAGCTACTAAAGTTCTTATCATCTGCATGCTGATGATTTTTAAAGATACTTATTTAACCCTAACTCCTCTACTTACCATGTTTCCCCGATAATAAGACCTATCCCTCCCCTTACTATGTAAGATTCCTCTAAAATAAGCCCACCCCCGAAAATAAGCCCTATTGAGATCGCTACTGTAGTAAAGGTGACCCCTGTGCTGCACGCTACATTACGGTACCCTCTGTATGCACCATTTCTCCCCCACACTCCCAGGTGAAACACACGCCGCACTCCGAGCTGCATCCAATCAGAGCTGCAGCAGTGAGCGCATCATCCTGTTCTTCCCCAGTGATTTGCTTGCTGGCGCCACTGAGAGCAGTGCCACGGAGGAGAGCTGAGGCAGCACAACATAAAAACCCGGTATGTGAGTGGGAGTGAGGGGGCATGATGGAGGATAAAAGGGGCATGATGGAGGATAAAAGAAGAACTCAGGAGGCATCATGGAGGATAGAAGGAGCACTCAGGGAGCATGATGGGGTTAAAACATTATTGAGGGGCATGATGGAGTGAAAAGAAGGACTGATGGTCATAATTTTATTATTCTGTCTGCACGGGTCACCTGTGTTTTGGCAATTTGTTTGGAAATTGAACAAGCTATTCAACCTCACCCAAATGCAATAAAGGCCTGCTCAGGGTAACAAAAAGCCTGAACAAAACCCAAAGGTAAAGATACTCAATGCTACTTGCTCCTTGCCTCAGAGAAGAGCTTGGCTTCCATAGTGTCTATAGTAAATTCTGCTAAGTCTATCTATACTCCTCTACTCTCCCACTCCTCATGTACCTTCTAGATACTGGACTGGTAGGAAGGAAATGGGTTTTTGTTGAGATCTTACCTTCACTGATTCCAGTCTCCATCAACTAAACAAGCTTAAGGCAACCTTTTTATTTATTTTATTTTTTTATAATTTTTCAAAACAACCTTTTTAGAGGGAGATTCTGGGGTGATGTGAAGGAAAAATAAATCAGGAGCTATGGAGAGTAAGCTAACTTTTGAAAGTACATTTAAATTGTTCCGGTTAAGATGGCGGAGAGGAGGCTCACAGCTGCATAAGCTCCACGCTTTCTCTCACTATCCATTTCATTAAAAGCCTCTGAATCAATGCTTGACTGAAAAAAACCCACAAATAGTTACCAAGAGAAGCCATCCTTGAGATCCGCCAAGAAAGGTCTGTCTTTACTGGAGGGCTGGGACGGTTTTAGATCGGGCGCAGGCGGCAGGCAGTAGCAGTGAGGGCACAGGAGCAGACTGGAGAGGGGGTGGAGAGTGATCGTAGCCGTCTCTGCGGGGAGAGCTTCGCTACAGGTTTGGATACTTTCCTCCGGCAGCAAGTCAACAGCCCAGCAGAGAAGCTAAAAACACCGGGGCTGAAGAATACAACCCCAAACAGCTGGAGTCTCTCAGGACCTGGCCGCCCCCTCCTTCCCCCCCTCAGTGACTCAGCACGCTTTGGGATCTCAGAGCGCAGGCGCAGCACAGTCCTGCTAGTGCCTCACTGCTGCCCCCTGCAGTCTGTAGAGGAAGCTCGATAACACACCCAGCCCCCCCCCCCCAAAGAAAGACTCCAGTTTTTTCTGTTTTTCTTTGGTAGTTTGTCTCTGATTAATAGACAGAATGAGCAAGAAGCTGAAGAGGACTTTAACCCTTGACAGCTTCTACACAGATAGAGAGCAGACTCTAAATCCTGAGGAGACTAAAAACAGGCAGTCCCCAGGTGAATCCCCAAAGGAGGAGATTGTCTGTTCCTCAGCACAGATGAACCTCATAGAAGTGATTAAAAAGGCTCTCACAAGGGAGCTAGAAGAAAAATGGGGAAAGCAGAGTGAGGCTTGGGAAAAGGAGAGGAGGCTTGGCAAAAGAGCCTGGAGAAAGTTAAAGAGAGAGTGGATAAAGAAGTAAAATCCTTGAAAAATAGGATTAGTGAACTGGAAACAGAAAACAGCTCTCTAAAAAACAAAATTGGCGAAATGGAAAAAAATTCCACAGAACAAAAGAACTCAATTGGACAATTAGAGAAAGATTTTTAAAAACTGAAAATCAGAATTGAACAAGTGGAATTGAATGACTCGAGGAGACAAGAAGAATCAGTCAAGCAAATCCAAAAAAATCAAACAATGGAGAAAAATGTGAAATACCTTCTGGGGAAGACAACAGACCTGGAAAACAGATCCAGGAGAGACAATCTGAGAATCATTGGACTCCCAGAAAAACATGATGAAAAAAAGAGCCTGGACACTGTCTTCCAGGAAATTATCAAAGAGAACTGCCCAGAAGTCATAGGAACAGAGGAAAAAATAAACATTGAAAGGATTCATCGATCACCCACTGAAAGGGATCCTAAAATCAAAACACCAAGGAATATAGTGGCCAAATGCCAGAACCCTCAGATGAAAGAAAAAATATTGCAAGCGGCTAGAAAAACCCAATTCAAGTATCAAGGAGCCACAATAAGGATCACCCAGGATCTGGCAGCATCCACATTAAAAGATCGAAGGGCCTGGAATATGATATTCCGAAAGGCTAAGGAACTTGGTATGCAACCAAAAATAACTTACCCAGCGAGAATGAGCATCTTTTTCCAGGGAAGAAGATGGACATTCAACGAAGTAAGCGAATTTCATCTATTTCTGATGAAAAAACCAGAACTTAACAAAAAGTTTGATCTACAAATATAGAACTCAAGAGAAATCTAAAAAGGTAAAGATTAATCTTGGGAACTATATTTTGACTATATAGATGTATAAAGAATACATGTATACCTTGTTCTAGAAATTGATGTGGAAAGGACATTGTACCAGAAAAAGGGTAAAGTGGGGGTAGTACATCTCATGAAGAGGCATAGGAAACCTATTATATCTGAGAGAAAGAATGGAGGGGGATGAATATAGTGGGTATCTTACTGCCTTCAGAATTGGCTTTAAGTGAAAAATCTTAAGACATATTCAATCTATGGTGAAACTTCTCCCATCTCATTGAAAAGTGAGAAGGGAAAAGTGAAAGGGAAGGAATAAGCTAAGCGGAAGGGAATACGGGAACTGGGAGGGAAAGGGGTAAGATAGGGGGAGGAACTCTAAGGCGGGGGGAGGGACACTAAAAAGGGAGGGCTGTGAGAAGCAAGGGGTGCTCACAAGCTTAATACTTGGAAGGGGGGGAAAGGGGAAAGAAGGGAGGAAAGCATAAACCGGGGTTAACAAGATGGCAAGTAATACAGAATTGGTCATTCTAACCATAAACGTGAACGGGGTAAACTCCCCCATAAAGAGGAAGCGGTTAGCAGAATGGATTAAAAGCCAGAATCCTACAATATGTTGTTTACAGGAAACACACCTGAAGCGGGGAGATACATGCAGGTTAAAGGTAAAAGGTTGGAGCAAAATCTACTATGCTTCAGGTGAAGTCAAAAAAGCAGGGGTAGCCATCCTGATCTCAGATCAAGCTAAAGCAAAAATTGACCTAATTAAAAGAGATAAGGAAGGACACTATATCTTGCTAAAGGGTAGCATGGATAATGAAGCACTATCTATATTAAATATATATGCACCAAGTGGGGTAGCATCTAAATTCTTAAAAGAGAAACTAAGAGAGCTGCAAGAAGAAATAGACAGTAAAACTATAATAGTGGGAGATCTTAACCTTGCACTCTCAGAATTAGATAAATCAAACCACAAAATAAATAAGAAAGAAGTCAAAGAGGTAAATAGAATACTAGAAAAGTTAGATATGATAGATCTCTGGAGAAAATGTAATGGAGACAGAAAGGAATACACTTTCTTTTCAGCAGTTCATGGAACCTATACAAAAATTGACCATATATTAGGACATAAAAACCTCAAACTCAAATGCAGTAAGGCAGAAATAGTAAATGCATCCTTTTCAGACCACGATGCAATGAAAATTACATTCAACAAAAAAGCAGGGGAAGTAGACCAAAAAATAATTGGAAACTAAATAATCTCATACTAAAGAATGATTGGGTGAAACAGCAAATCATAGACATAATTAATAACTTCACCCAAGAAAACGATAATAATGAGACATCATACCAAAATGTATGGGATGCAGCCAAAGCGGTAATAAGGGGAAATTTCATATCTCTAGAGGCCTATTTGTATAAAATAGAGAAAGAGAAGGTCAATGAATTGGGTTTGCAATTAAAAATGCTAGAAAAGGAACAAATTAAAAACCCCCAGTCAAACACTAAACTTGAAATTCTAAAACTAAAAGGTGAGATCAATAAAATTGAAAGTAAAAAAACTATTGAATTGATTAATAAAACTAAGAGTTGGTTCTATGAAAAAACCAACAAAATAGACAAACCCTTAGTAAATCTGATTAAAAAAAGGAAAGAGGAAAATCAAATTGTTAGTCTTAAAAATGAAAAGGGAGAACTCACCACTAACGAAGAGGAAATTAGAGCAATAATTAGGAGTTACTTTGCCCAACTTTATGCCAATAAATTCGACAACTTAAATGAAATAGAAAAATACCTCCAAAAATACAGCTTGCCCAAACTAACAGAGGAAGAAGTAAATATCCTAAACAGTCCCATCTCAGAAAAAGAAATAGAACAAACTATCAATCAACTCCCTAAGAAAAAATCCCCAGGACCAGATGGATTTACATGTGAATTCTACCAAACATTTAAAGAACAATTAACTCCAATGTTATATAAACTATTTGAAAAAATAGGGATTGAAGGAGTCCTACCAAACTCCTTTTATGACACAGATATGGTACTGATACCTAAACCAGGTAGGCTGAAAACAGAGAAAGAAAATTATAGACCAATCTCCCTAATGAATATTGATGCTAAAATCTTAAATAAAATATTAGCAAAAAGATTACAGAAAATCATCACCAGGATAATACACTATGACCAAGTAGGATTTATACCAGGAATGCAGGGCTGGTTCAATATTAGGAAAACTATTAGCATAATTGACTATATCAATAACCAAACAAACAAAAACCATATGATCATCTCAATAGATGCAGAAAAAGCATTTGATAAAATCCAACATCCATTCCTAATAAAAACACTTGAGAGCATAGGAATAAATGGACTTTTCCTTAAAATAGTCAGGAGCATATATTTAAAACCATCAGTAAGCATCATATGCAATGGGGAAAAACTGGAACCTTTCCCAGTAAGATCTGGAGTGAAGCAAGGTTGCCCACTATCACCATTATTATTTAATATCGTATTAGAAACACTAGCCTCGGCAATAAGAGTCGAGAAAGATATAAAAGGAATTAGAGTAGGCAATGAGGAAACCAAACTATCACTCTTTGCAGATGATATGATGGTATACCTAGAGAACCCCAGAGATTCTACCAAAAAGCTATTGGAAATAATTCATAATTTTAGCAAAGTAGCTGGCTACAAAATAAATCCCCATAAATCCTCAGCATTTTTATACATCACCAACAAAACCCAACAGCAAGAGATACAAAGAGAAATTCCATTCAGAATAACTGTTGATACCATAAAATATTTGGGAATCTATCTACCAAAGGAAAGTCAGGAATTATATGAGCAAAATTATAAAAAAGTCTCCACACAAATAAAGTCAGACTTAAATAATTGGAAAAATATTAAGTGCTCTTGGATCGGCCGAGCGAACATAATAAAGATGACAATACTCCCTAAACTAATCTATTTATTTAGTGCTATACCAATCAGACTTCCAAGAAAATATTTTATTGATCTAGAAAAAATAACAACAAAATTCATATGGAACAATAAAAAGTCGAGAATCTCAAGGGAATTAATGAAAAAAAAATCAAATGAAGGTGGCCTAGCTGTACCTGATCTAAAATTATATTATAAAGCAGCAGTCACCAAAACCATTTGGTATTGGCTAAGAAATAGATTAGTGGATCAGTGGAAAAGGCTAGGCTCACAAGACAGAATAGTCAATTATAGCAATCTAGTGTTTGACAAACCCAAAGCCCCTAACTTCTGGGAAAAGAATTCATTATTTGATAAAAACTGCTGGGATAATTGGAAATTAGTATGGCAGAAATTAGGCATGGACCCACACTTAACACCATATACCAAGATAAGATCAAAATGGGTCTATGACCTAGGCATAAAGAACGAGATTATAAATAAATTAGAGGAACATAGAATAGTTTATCTCTCAGACTTGTGGAGGAGAAAGAAATTTGTGACCAAAGATGAACTAGAGACCATTACTGATCACAGAATAGAAAATTTCGATTACATCAAATTAAAAAGCCTTTGTACAAATAAAACTAATGCAAACAAGATTAGAAGGGAAGCAACAAACTGGGAAAACATTTTCACAGTTAAAGGTTCTGATAAAGGCCTCATTTCCAAAATATATAGAGAACTGACTCAAATTTATAAGAAATCAAGCCATTCTCCAATTGATAAATGGTCAAAGGATATGAACAGACAATTTTCAGAGGATGAGATTGAAACTATTACCACTCATATGAAAGAGTGTTCCAAATCATTATTGATCAGAGAAATGCAAATTAAGACAACTCTGAGATACCACTACACACCTGTCAGATTGGCTAAGATGACAGGAAAAAATAATGATGAATGTTGGAGGGGATGCGGGAAAACTGGGACACTAATGCATTGTTGGTGGAGTTGTGAACGAATCCAACCATTCTGGAGAGCAATCTGGAATTATGCCCAAAAAATTATCAAATTGTGCATACCCTTTGATCCAGCAGTGTTTCTATTGGGCTTATATCCCAAAGAAATACTAAAGAAGGGAAAGGGACCTGTATGTGCCAAAATGTTTGTAGCAGCCCTGTTTGTAGTGGCTAGAAACTGGAAAATGAATGGATGCCCATCAATTGGAGAATGGCTGGGTAAATTGTGGTATATGAATGTTATGGAATATTATTGTTCTGTAAGAAATGACCAGCAGGATGAATACAGAGAGGACTGGCGAGACTTACATGAACTGATGCTAAGTGAAATGAGCAGAACCAGGAGATCATTATACACTTCGACAACGATATTGTATGAGGACATATTTTGATGGAAGTGGATTTCTTTGACAAAGAGACCTGAGTTTCAATTGATAAATGACGGACAAAAGCAGCTACACCCAAAGAAAGAACACTGGGAAACGAATGTAAACTATCTGCATTTTTGTTTTTCTTCCCGGATTATTTATACCTTCTGAATCCAATTCTCCCTACGCAACAAGAGAACTGTTCGGTTCTGCAAACATATATTGTATCTAGGATATACTTGCAACATATCCAACATATAAAGGACTGCTTGCCATCTAGGGGAGGGGTGGAGGGAGGGAGGGGAAAAAAATCGGAACAGAAACGAGTGTCAATATAATGTAATTATTAAATAAAAAATTTAAAAAAAAAATCATCAGCATGCAGATGATAAGAACTTTAGTAGCTGATGACATTACCAAGTGAAATATTACAAAGGGAGAACAGAAGATGGTTATGAGAGATACATATAGAATAGTAAGTTTACTAGGCATGGTCTGAATAACGATTCATCAAAGACACAGAGAACTAACTAGTCAGGTAGGTAGGAGAATACCAGGAAGCTATTAGTCATAAAAACATTAAGATTATCAGCTGTTTCTGTCCATCATTTATCCATTGAAACTCAGTTAGGTCTCTTTGTCAAAGAAATCCACTTCTATCAGAATACATCCTCATACAATTATCATTGTCGAAGTTTATAATGATCTCCTGGTTCTGCTCATTTCACTTAGCATCAGTTCATGTAGGTCTCTCCAAGTCTCTCTGTATTCATCCTGCTGGTCATTCCTTACAGAGCAATAATATTCCATAACATTCATATACCACAATTTACCCAACCATTCTCCAATTGATGGGCATCCATTCATTTTCCAGTTTCTAGCCACTACAAACAGGGCTGCTACAAACATTTTGGTACATACAGGTCCCTTTCCCTTTTTTAGTATCTCTTTGGGGTATAAGCCCAATAGAAACACTGCTGGATCAAAGGGTATGCACATTTTGATA
>NC_067400.1:628005939-628025892 GCF_016432865.1 Antechinus flavipes | reverse complement strand
TTGCCAATAGTATTTTTAAGGAGTTTTTTGGGAGCTGCTTTTGTCAATAATAGGTTCTCATTCCAGAAACTGGAATCTTTGGGTTTGTTAAAAGATAGTGGGTTACTATAGGTATGTCTTGTGTAACTGATTTATTCCACTGCTCACTTGCTATTCAATCAATCAATGTGACCTGATTGATTGCCTGCTATATCAGGAACAGGCTCTCTAAACTGTCTTAGAGTTTGGCTTCTTCTCCTGGTTTTCTGGGGCACTGGCTGCTTCTGACTTATTTGCATTAGATGGCATTCCCCTTTGACCCAAATTATTTAGATGTTTCCCACCAGCCTTCTAAGTTATCTTGGGTTAAATAAGTTTTTCACCTTGTTAGTCTTCTTGTTAATTATGTCACTAGAGAATTCATTTTGAGGCATTATTTTAAAGTTTTCTGGAGATGAATTAAGCAGAGTTCAGGTCACTTTGAACTTTAATTCAACAACTTGGCTTGATTCTCCTTTTCATAACAAATCTCTCTCACCACGACAGTCTTGTCTCTGCTAAATCTCAGCACTTCTGTAATGGTTTAGAACATAGGCATAGAAGTTGCCAGTTCTCACGATTTTCAGTCTGAGATTATGATCACATCTATATCCTAAACAACTAAGAAGATAAGAACCTGTTTTTGTCATCTGCCTTTTCATAATTAAATAATTATGCAGAAGATATCATCCTTGGAAATATTCAAAATAGTGTAAGAATAATGAAACTATTCAAAAGTTTGTGGCAACAAAATATAAACCTATTATTTAGTTCAAGGTTAAAAGAGAACATTCTAAGAGTTTCTTAGAGGAGAGCAAGTTAGGGAATATCTTATGTTAACTCAAAGAAAAGTCAATTTTGCTTAGGTTTATTATTTAATTTGAGAGCAACACACATTTGTAGAGCGTGTCCTTTTTTAAGGCAATGCTTCTTAAGGTAAACTGCTATATAACTTGGAATTACTCAAATTGCTTGTTCATTCCATCCCAGGTTTGTTTTCTTTTTTTGTTACTATTGTCATACAATTTATGATTTTTATTTAAATTCATTTATATATATCCGTATATATAAATGAATGTGTGTGTGTGTGTGTACGAAGTGTTGTTACCTATGTTTTCTGTAAGTCTCATCCCCTTTAAAGAGAAGAATTAAATTAAAAGTAATTGGAGTTGCTGAGGTACAACTGCACATCTTCCAGATTGACTAAGATGACAGGAAAAGGTAATGATGAATACTGGAGGGGATGTGGGAAAACTGAGACACTTTTACATTGTTAGTTGAATTTTAAACTGATCCAAACATTCTAAACAACAATAGGAAGCTGTGTTCAAAGGACTACCAACCTGAAAAAAATATTTCTAGCAGCCCTTTTTGTAATGGCAAAGAACTGGAAACTGAGGTGATGCCCATCAGTCTTTGAATGGCTGAATAAGTCTTGGTATATCAATGTTGTGGAATATTATTATTCTATAAGAAATGATCAACAGGATGATTTCATAGAGGCTTGGAAAGACTTACATGAACGGATGCTAAGTGAAGTAATTTGAACCATGGAAACACTGTACAACGCAACAATCGTATTATACGATGAACAATTCTGATGGACATGGCTCTTTTCATTCAGGTGATTCAGACCACTGCTAGTGGTCTTGTCATGAAGAGAACCATCTGTACCCAAAGGAGAGTGAGTGTGGATCACATCATATTTTTACTTTTATTGGTTGTTGCTTTATTGCATTTTGTTCTCTCTCTCTCTCTCTCTCTCTCTCTCTCTCTCTCTCTCTCTCTCTCTCTCTCTTTCTTTCTCTATTTCTTTTGATCAGATTTTACTTCTGCAACATGATAATTGTGGAAATGTTTATGGAAGACTTGCACATGTTTAACATATATTGGAGTACTTGCCCTCTGGGGAAGAAGTTCAAGGAAGGAAGAGAGAAAAACCATTGGAACCCAAGGATTTGCAAGGGGGAAGACTGAAAACTATCTTTACATGTGTTTTGAAAAAAAAACTTTTAAAA
This sequence comes from Antechinus flavipes, assembly GCF_016432865.1. Lineage (NCBI taxonomy): Eukaryota > Metazoa > Chordata > Mammalia > Dasyuromorphia > Dasyuridae > Antechinus > Antechinus flavipes. The sequence continues at coordinate 628,023,856 of NC_067400.1, read as the reverse complement.
ATAAAATAAAATTAGAATTAATTGGAGTTTTAAAAGAAAAAAAATGGAATTAATGAAAAAATTTAGACTTCTAAATAATTGGAAGAAAAAGTGAATAATTTTAGGAAAAAAAGATTAAATGAGTATATATAAACTAAGAGATTTCAAAGTTCTACCTTTGCTGGTATTTTAAAATATTTGGCTTTTGATTTTTCAGCTAATACTTGAATTATTTTAATATCATTGTAAAATTTGCTAACTTGCATCACAGAAGGTTAATTGTAATGGAGTCAATAATAATTTAGACATTCTTAACTATTTTTTGGTAGATATTCAATCTTTAAGCAAAATGACTTATTTTGCAATTTCAGATTCTCGCAGCTTTTTTTTTTTAAAGAACCTTCCTTTAATTTATTATTAGCACAGTTTTCACCAAGTCCACAGTTTAGATAAGGATAGAAAAGGACATTTTAGAACGTAAGTTCTCTAAAATTTCAAGGGAATTATGAGTTGGTAATTTAATTATTATCTTATAGTTCTATTACTATATCTCTACTTGTGACATAATATATCTCTTACGCCAGTCCTGATGAGGGACAAGGTTCACAAAACTTTTTCCTCTCGTTACTCCAGATATTTTCTACAATCTTTGTAGATCACAGGTAAAACAAAATATGTCCTTTATTTCATATGTAGAAGAAAATGATGGCCATCTCTCAGTTGTCCCTACACCAGTGTAAATTGCTTTTCTCAACATTCTCAATTCTATGAAAAAAATAATTTCTAAAGGAGAAGGAGAATAATTAATATACATTTCCAGAAGGAGAGTTCAAAATAATCTGAAAGATGTGAAATACGAAAGTTCACTATTAAAGGATCCCAAAAAAATTCTAGACATAATGATCCTCATGATGAAAATGCTTTTTACATTTAGTGTTTCTTCTAATTTATAAGATATATGACTCTTATCCTACTGCATCCTGACCTGCTCTCATTGTCTTTTTAATGATATCGCCTCTTAGGAGGAGAAATAGAATGTTGAACTAGGGAACAACCAGGAAAAGGAGAATCTTGGCATCTTTTCTTTTTCCAGAGGTAGTAGAAATGATGGAGAAGTTGGGAATAAGAACTGATAAGCACAAATGGACTGATGGCTGAGAAATTTGCAGCCAAGAGGGCTTCTTTGGGAATCAACCACACATAATATTTATCAAAAATAAAGAGATAAAATGACAAAACAGAATTGATTGAATAGAAGGAGACATAAGTGCTCACCAACACTAAAATGGTGTAGGTGGCTTTAGTCTCAGGAGATCTTCTTGGCAAATGGCTGGAGCTGGACTTGTCGATGGTGTCTTTGCAGGACAAGCACCAGATAGCTACTGGCTATGACCATAAATCCCACCAAAGGAAATCAGGAATAGAGAACAAAATTATAAATACAGAGACTTTGAATGATGCTGGAGCAAACTGTGAACAGAATCCAATATTCCATAGCCTCGTGTTGTTACTTCTTTCTGTAAACTTCTGAATATTTGCAAATATATAGACATTTATTAGAAAGTGTAGCATCCAGCAAAAAAAGCAAAAGGGAGCAATGTAATTTGAGTCTTGAGCTTTGAGTTTTGACCAAATGGAAAAAATAAAGGGACTGATGGTGATAATCTGAAACCCACTCAGAAAGCAAGTGATAGTGAGAGAAACATTACGGGCCACTCGGTGGAGGAAAAACAGCCAACATGATCCAGGAAAATTTTCATCCCCAAACCAACCATTGTCTGAGGGACTCCGCTGGAAATGAGCACAATGGAGTTGGCCAGAGACAAGTGGAAGAGAATGGAGTCTATGGACCGCATCCTGTTGTCATTATAGAAAGTGATGGTATAACGACAAAGGAGAAAGACGTTTCCCAGCATTCCAGCTCCTGTCTGTGTGAAGAAGACAATACCTAGAACTAAATCAAGGAAAACAAGTTTCTCACTGACTAAAGTAGAAATGTTTTAAGAGACAGATGCAAGAAATATAAAAAGGGAGGAAGGAAAGAAGGAACAAAAAGGAGAGAAAAAGGAGGGAGGGAAGAGAGAGTAAAGGATGGAGATATTGCGGGATTAAAGAGGGAGGAAGGAAGGGAGGAAAGTAGAGAAGCAGATAAGGAGGAAGGCAAGAAGAGAAATGGGGAAGGATGAAGGGAAAAGAAGGAAGGAAAGGAAGGAAAAGAGGAAGGAAAGTTGGAGGGAGATAAGGAAAGAAAGCAGGAAGGAGGGAGGGAAGAAAGAAATGTTCTCAGAGAAAGATGCAAGAAACAAAAAAGGAAAGAGGGAAGAAAGAAAGGAAGAAAGAATGAGGAAAGAAAGAAACAGGGAAGAAGGAAGAAAGAGAGGAAGGAAAGAAGCAGTTTTCCAACATTATCCTAGAAGACAATTTTGAGAAATTAAAACAAATCATGATCAACTTGATTATATTTCTTGAATTTTTTTTTGTAGTGAGCAGAGCGCAAATACTTAAATACTTAAAAAGTCATCTAGGCATAGCACCACTATTTACTCAGGCAAAGAAAAAATGAGGAAAAGATAGAAACAGATGGGGAAAGAGAAAGGGAATAAAGGAAAAGAGAGAAATCTGGATGTATGGTTACTTATAGAAGGAAAATTGCGAATAAAAAAACACATTAAGATATTTTAGATTATGAAACATCGAAAAAACACAGAATTACAATTTGAAAATTTACATTTAAGAGATGATACTTAAGTGAAAATACAGTCATGATACTTTTTAACATCATAAATTTCTACAGAAGAGGTTGCCATAGTAACCGCCCGAGCCAAACCACCTTCTTCCCGGCTCGATGGAGGGTCGCTAAAAACCAAGGTTCCGGATCGCGTTATTTTAGGGGCCAACCGAGGTCACTGACGAGATCACCAGCCATGTCTTTCCGTGACCTAAGGAATTTTACAGAAATGATGAGGGCTCTCGGATATCCCCGACACATCTCTATGGAGAATTTTTGCACACCAAACTTTGGGCTTGTATCTGAAGTGCTTCTCTGGCTTGTAAAGAGGTATGAGCCTCAGACTGACATTTCTTCTGATGTTGAGACAGAGCAGGATCGAGTTTTCTTCATTAAGGCAATTGCACAATTCATGGCCACCAAAGCCCATATAAAACTTAACACTAAGAAACTGTATCAAGCAGATGGCTATGCAGTAAAAGAACTATTGAAAATCACATCAGTCCTTTATAATGCCATGAAAACTAAAGGAATGGAAGGTTCTGAAATAGGAGAAGAAGATATCAGCAAATTCAAATTTGATCTTGGCTCAAAGATTGCAGATTTGAAAGCAGCTAGGCAGCTTGCTTCTGAAATTACATCAAAAGGAGCATCTCTCTATGATTTACTTGGCAAAGAAGTGGAGCTGCGGGAGTTGAGAACAGAAGCAATTGCCAGACCACTGGAGATAAATGAGACTGAAAAAGTGATGAGGATTGCAGTTAAAGATATTTTGGCACAAGTTCAGAAAACTAAAGATTTGCTCAACAATGTGGCCTCGGATGAAGCAAACTTAGAAGCCAAAATTGAAAAAAGAAAATTAGAACTTGAAAGAAACCGAAAGCGCCTACAAACTCTGCAGAGTGTCAGACCAGCCTTTATGGATGAATATGAGAAGATTGAGGAGGAATTGCAGAAGCAATATGACATATATCTTGAAAAATTTCGAAATCTGGCCTACCTAGAACAACAACTTGAGGATCATCATAGAATGGAGCAGGAAAGATTTGAGGAAGCTGAAAATACTTTACGTCTAATGCAGAATAAACTTAAGGAAGAAGAAAAGCGACTTCTTAAGAGTGGAAGTAATGATGATTCAGACATAGACATCCAAGAAGATGATGAATCTGACAGTGAAATGGAAGAGAGACGATTATCAAAGCCACGAACAGCCATGGAAGTTTTGATGCAAGGAAGACCCAACAAACGCATCGTGGGTACAATGCAAGGTGGAGAAACTGATGATGATGAAGATTCAGAGGACAGCGAAATTGATATGGAAGATGATGAAGATGATGATGATGATCTGGAAGATGAAAGCATAGCTTTCTCCCCAACTAAGCCAAATCGTAGGGCCCGGAAACCTGAGCCGCTGGATGAGAGTGACAATGATTTCTAGCTTACTCCTCCTGGCCCCTATGTAAATTAAACACAACATAGGTAAATCTGTGGTGAGATGTTTGGGAAAGTAATATCCATTATTTTAACTAAATTAGCTGATCATTATTGAAGGTGTTCAAGCTGTATCCTCCTTTGCTTTAGAGTTCATGAGGTTTAAACAGGAACCAAAATACCACCAAGGTTTTTGGAATATATTTTTGGAAAACAGGATTTCTTATTTCATATCATAAAGGAGGTACATAAAGGTCCACCAAACCACAAAGAGAAAAGAAACATTACTAATACCACTGTGCTACAAGTCAGATCTTAGGAATCATCCCAAGAATAGCTATCCTCCGTGTATGCTGCTTTCACATGGTTTTTAGAACACTCTGGCAACATACCAATTTTTAGGGTTGGTCTTTTAAATTTTAAAATTCTCTGTGTGTTCTCTGTATCAAGTTTTGAATTTTCTTAAATAAACATTTTTCTAACATTTCAAAAAAAATAAATTTCTACAGAAGAAGAAAGAGTGTCCATCTGTCTCTCTGCCTGCTTCTCTGTTGATTTTTGCTTGTCTCTTATTCTCTCTGACTCTTTCTCTCTATGTCTTTGGCTTTCTATCTCTGTGCATGTGTGTGTCTGTGTCTCTGTCACTTTGTTTCTCACTATCTCTCCTCTCTGTCTCTCTTTGTTCCTCTAGCTACACACACACACACAGACAGACACACACACACACACACACACACACAATAGAATAAAGAAGAGAGATACAATAATATAAGAAATAGTTGAATCATTCATCTGAAAAGTTCTCATTCTTTCTACCCTTTTCATTTAGATTATAATAATGCAAGCAAAGGAATCCTGTCAAAATTATCCATCCATAATACAAAGAGAAGTTCCTGATAGAAGATAATCCAGATGAAATAAAATAAAAAAGAAATAGCCTTGATACTGATTGGGGTGAACCCTGAAACTGTCCTCCTTGACTTTTGGGGTAAGCTCTGAAACTCTCCTCTGACAGAGGCCAGCCCTTCAGGGCAGTTAAGTGGTTTCATTAAGATTAGCCCAGGACCACTCCCTACTTGGCTCCAACGTAAGTGATCTCATTTACCTGGAGATCTGGACCTGATTTCTATTGAGTACCTGCACCCTCTAGTGAAGTGAAAATTAGTCCAGGATCACTCCTAGTGGCTGGAACTTAAATGGTCTCATTGAATTGGAAATCTAGAGCTGGGGGCAATGACAACATTGAAGGAATCTCATTCAATAAAAATCCCAGTCTCAGATTTCTTACAAAAAGACAATTTTAAACTTCAAATCTTTGCAGGAGTCCAAAGTCGGGTTATGCTTTGCCAAGGGACCTCTCCTCTTGGCACAGCTGCCTACCAGGACTCCTGCCAGCTGTGAAGAGACCTTCTCAGTGATAATCTCTTGTTATCTCTCTGTCAGGACTCTTGCAACTGAGGAGTCTGTCTACCTAGCAAAGCTGGCTTCTCAGCCAACAATAAACTTCCCTTTTACAGCCAGACTTTTTGGGTTCATGTATTCTTTCATGTTGAACCTGTGCCAACAAGAGGGATTCTTTGCACTGCCACTAACAACATCAATATCTCTTATGCTCACTAGAAACAAAAGGCAGAAAAACTTTTAATGGGACCCTTCATTGCCATATCCAGGGGCTAATATGTAATTCACACAAAAACAAAACAAATCATAGACAGAAAACAAAAGCAAAACAAAGAGATAACTAGGAACAGAGAGACAATTGCTTCAAATAAAAGATCTCTCCAAATGAACACTCCACCTATTTGGCTGGCCATCGTCATTTAAAACATCCCATAATTCTCTCAATGTATCCAATTCAAATGGTTCTATGTATTTTCATTGCTAAATGAAAATCCCTGGTAATCGTAAACCAGCTCTCCCTCACTTAAATCAAAATCACTTGCATGTCACGGATGTCATGGATCTTAGTGAATAAAGGTTAAACAGTAGAAAACTACATATAAAAGGAGAAAAAAAAGATAATTCTAATAATAATAATTAAATAATAAATAAAAAAGAAATAGCCTTGATACTGATTGGGGTGAACCCTGAAACTGTCCTCCTTGACTTTTGGGGTAAGCTCTGAAACTCTCCTCTGACAGAGGCCAGCCCTTCGGGGCAGTTAAGTGGTTTCATTAAGATTAGCCCAGGACCACTCCCTACTTGGCTCCAACGTAAGTGATCTCATTTACCTGGAGATCTGGACCTGATTTCTATTGAGTACCTGCACCCTCTAGTGAAGTGAAAATTAGTCCAGGATCACTCCTAGTGGCTGGAACTTAAATGGTCTCATTGAATTGGAAATCTAGAGCTGGGGGCAATGACAACATTGAAGGAATCTCATTCAATAAAAATCCCAGTCTCAGATTTCTTACAAAAAGACAATTTTAAACTTCAAATCTTTGCAGGAGTCCAAAGTCGGGTTATGCTTTGCCAAGGGACCTCTCCTCTTGGCACAGCTGCCTACCAGGACTCCTGCCAGCTGTGAAGAGACCTTCTCAGTGATAATCTCTTGTTATCTCTCTGTCAGGACTCTTGCAACTGAGGAGTCTGTCTACCTAGCAAAGCTGGCTTCTCAGCCAACAATAAACTTCCCTTTTACATCCAGACTTTGTGGGTTCATGTATTCTTTCATGTTGAACCTGTGCCAACAAGAGGGATTCTTTGCACTGCCACTAACAACATCAATATCTCTTATGCTCACTAGAAACAAAAGGCAGAAAAACTTTTAATGGGACCCTTCATTGCCATATCCAGGGGCTAATATGTAATTCACACAAAAACAAAACAAATCATAGACAGAAAACAAAAGCAAAACAAAGAGATAACTAGGAACAGAGAGACAATTGTTTCAAATAAAAGATCTCTCCAAATGAACACTCCACCTATTTGGCTGGCCATCTTCATTTAAAACATCCCATAATTCTCTCAATGTATCCAATTCAAATGGTTCTATGTATTTTCATTGCTAAATGAAAATCCCTGGTAATCGTAAACCAGCTCTCCCTCACTTAAATCAAAATCACTTGCATGTCACGGATGTCATGGATCTTAGTGAATAAAGGTTAAACAGTAGAAAACTACATATAAAAGGAGAAAAAAAAGATAATTCTAATAATAATAATTAAATAATAAATAAAAAAGATAATTCTAATTGACATGTCTTAAATTTAAATGTACTTTCAAAAGTTAGCTTACTCTCCATAGCTCCTGATTTATTTTTCCTTCACACCACCCCAGAATCTCCCTCTAAAAAGGTTGCTTTGAAAAATTATAAAAAAATAAAATAAAAAGGTTGCCTTAAGCTTCTTTAGTTGATGTAGACTGGAATCAGTGAAGGTAAGATCTCAACAAAAACCCATTTCCTTCCTACCAGTCCAGTATCTAGAAGGTACATGAGGAGTGGGAGAGTAGAGGAGTGTAGATAGACTTAGCAGAATTTACTATAGACACTATGGAAGCCAAGCTCTTCTCTGAGGCAAGGAGCAAGTAGCATTGAGTATCTTTACCTTTGGGTTTTATTCAGCCTTTTTGTTACCCTGAGCAGGCCTTTATTGCATTTGGGTGAGGTTGAATAGCTTGTTCAATTTCCAAACGAATTGCCAAAACACAGGTGACCCGTGCAGACAGAATAATAAAATTATGACCATCAGTCCTTCTTTTCACTCCATCATGCCCCTCAATAATGTTTTAACCCCATCATGCTCCCTGAGTGCTCCTTCTATCCTCCATGATGCCCCCTGAGTTCTTCTTTTATCCTCCATCATGCCCCTTTTATCCTCCATCATGCCCCCTCACTCCCGCTTACATACTGGGTTTTTATGTTGTCCTGCCTTAGCTCTCCTCCGTGGCACTGCTCGCAGTGGCACCAGCAAGCAAATCACTGGGGAAAAACAGGATGATGCGCTCACTGCTGCAGCTCTGATTGGATGCAGCTTGGAGTGCGGCGTGTGTTTCACCTGGGAGTGGAGGTGGGGAAAATGGTGCACACAGAGGGTACCGTAATGTAGTGTGTAGCACAGGGGATCACCTTCACTACAGTCGCAATCTCAATAGGGCTTATTTTCGGGGGTGGGCTTATTTTAGAGGAATCTTACACAGTAAGGGGAGGGCTTATTTTTGGGATAGGTCTTATTATCGGGGAAACACGGTAAGTAGAGGAGTTAGGGTTAAATAAGTATCTTTAAAAATCATCAGCATGCAGATGATAAGAACTTTAGTAGCTGATGACATTACCAAGTGAAATATTACAAAGGGAGAACAGAAGATGGTTATGAGAGATACATATAGAATAGCAAGGTTTACTAGGCATGGTCTGAATAACGATTCATCAAAGGACACAGAGAACTAACTAGTCAGGTAGGTAGGAGGAATACCAGGAAGCTATTAGTCATAAAAACATTAAGATTATCAAGAAGAAGTTCAGATATAATGTCAAAAGTTTATAAATATCAATAAGGATTAAGAAAAGTCCATCCGATATGCTAATTAGGAAATTGTTGAAACTCACTTTTGTATTATACACTTTTACTCAAACCAAACTACAAAGTATTCCCAGATAAGGACCCCAGATTAATGAAAAGGAAGTCAATTAGGAAAGAGAACCTTTGTTAATGCAAAAAAACTCAATCCTAAACCTAGGATTCTAGACTCCGAGTTTCATCCACAAACTGAATTTTGTTTTGCACCCTGAGTTCTCCTCTGTACAAGCAGGGGAAATGCCCTTACTTAGTAAAAAGAAAAGCCTGGGAAAGAACTAAGGTCTTCCTGTTCCCTGAATGTAGCTCAAGCTTTTGAGGCTTATGACAGAGAATGTAATAAATACTTACAGGATGTCTAACACTGGGACTGGAGAACAGTAAACCAGTCCTTTCTGTCTCCCTTTCTCTTGTACTCCCTGGGCCAAACCAGCTTCAAGAACACAAAAAAGGATGAAGAGAAAGGAAACCTTAAGAGCAAGCAAGGAAGTAAGAGGTAAGAAAGAAAAACTCAGAAGATGCCCCAGTATGGAAACAGGGATCTCATCAAAAGGAAAAGAATAGTTCATTAAAATAAGCCCTCCCCTGAAAATAAGCCCTCTGATGTTTTTCTGTCCAAAAAAATTAATAAGACAGTGTCTTATTATCGGGGAAACATGGTACTGCTAGTCTCACATCTCCACTTGCCTGGAGGACAGAATGCCCAATTGACATCTTAAATTTGACATGTCCCAAACTGGCCCTATTATTTTTCCCTCAATACCTTTCCCTCTTCCAAACTTCCATATTATTTTTGAGGATACCAGCATTTTTCTAGTTACTCAAGTTCAAAAATTAGGTTGCATGCTCTGTACTGTTATGAATCAAAAACTCTGAAGACAGAGTTTCTGGGTAATTAATAATTAATTCATTAGACTGACAAAAAAACCAATATATTGATGGTCAGTGATTTCTCTTAGTAACCAAAGACAAAATTATGAAGATCCCCGCATGGCTCACAAAGTTTGAAAAAGGAGCTATTTCAGTGACAGGTGATAATTATCAGTCCAGATTAGTTAACAGTTAAAAAGGGAGTGGACATATTAATGAAGTGGGCTAAAAGTCTTCAGCTCCTCCTCCTTATATTTATCCACGAGACTCAGCTGGCTCCAGAAATCTGGAAAAAAGAAATCCATCTCTACTCCATCTCACCCGACATTGTAATGGACAATTTCAAGGATAGAAGATCATTTCCCTGCTGCAAAAAGACACCTAGTCTTTACACTTTAAATAAAAGTAAGCTCTTTTAATTAGGTGGGATCATGCACAAAATTGAGGAGCATGTATCCTGAGGATTTGAGTAATCTCTTCTATCAGCAATATCCATCAGAGATGGATTGAAATATCTGTAAGAACTGGTCCCTGGATGATGAAATACAAAGGAAAAACCTCCATTCCAATTTAATAATTTCTCTCAGTAGCAATATTTTCTCAGCCTTCATATCCAAGTTGCAGTTCAGATGAGACTGACAGACTTTGCTTTTATAACATCTGTTCTCTACAAACTCCTTTCCTTCTAATACTGCCAACACTCTAATCACCTTACACGTGGATCAATATAATAATGTGGCTTCTTGGTCTTTCTGCACTCTAGTTCATCTTCCAATCAGTTAGTAATATTTTCTTCCTAAAGCACAAGTCTTACCACATCTCTCTCCTACTCAATAGAATCCATATATTTCCTAAGATCTTCTGGATCAAATATGAAGTCTCCTCTTTTTCATTCCAAGGCCATTTTATTTTCCCTTTCTTGCTATTCCAGTTTTCTTGCACCTTATGGTGCATCCTTTTACAGGTATTCTATAATTCTGCCGTATTGGCCCCCTGACACTTTGTCAAACAAGACAGACATTCAATTTCCTGACTCTGTGCATTTTTACCACATGATCCCCATTCCTGGAGTTATTTTTTCTTCTCATCTGTGCCTTATTCCTTCACTCAGTTCCTTCAAATTCCCAAAAAATCCCACTATCAGATGGAAATGTACCAGAATTATCTGATGCCTTTCCTGATCTCCCTTAATTTTGGTCTCTTCCATTTGTTGCATGTCTCCCATTCATCCTATAGGAAGATTTTTTTTTTGTTAGTATATAGTTGTTTGCATCTCCCTTATTAGACTTTTAGCTCCTTGAGAGCAAGAATAGCTTTTTGCTTTTCTTCACATTCCCAACTCTTAGCAAAGTGTCTGGTACACATTAAGTGCTGAGAAAAGTATTAATTGAATGACTCACTGACAAAATTGTTTCTAAGATACATTCTACTTCTAAATTAATAAGATTCTCCTCATACTTGGGAGAGATGTTTCTATTATTTATCATGGAGGTCTTGCTGCTAATACATATTATGAATACCATAATGCAAGATTATAACATATGTGATGATATATTGTCCCAGGAAACATTTGGTTGTTATAGCTTCATAGAAAACCTTTGGTTCAGTCTTTCATCTAGCTCCAATTTTCTTTTCTTTTCTTTTTTTTTTTTGTATTCTGATTTATTTTGTAGCAAGAAAGTCAAGATGGATACAATTCATTTTTATCAGTATTGATCCTTCTACTCATTATTTCATAAGTGTCCTACTTTTAGACTCATAGGGCATAGATTTATACTTTCTAAAACCTTTCCAGATTTTAGCACATTTGGCTCCATTGTTCATCATTTTCTTGTTCTCATCATAGAAACAAGTTATTGGACAACGATGAGGGACATCTTGTATTTTCTTTATTCTATGGCTTGCCATGACCAAAGAAAGGACCTTATTTGAACACTGCTCACAGAAGTGCAATCAACTAGAAGTTGTGTTCAGCTCCCAAAGATGAAGAGAACCCAGAATTACTTCTTCATCTCAATAAAAATGAGTAATCATATAGAAAAAATAATAGAATGTTATGTATGTATAAGCTTTGCATTTCCTTCATGTTACTATTTGATGAGAGATTTTTTTTTGTGAAGCCCTTAGCACAGTGATTGGAAAATGGCAGATACTATGTGAATGCTAGCTCCTATTATTGTTATTAATTATTACTGTTGTCCTTGTCAATGCATAATTATTTTGATTATTGCTTTTCCATATCTTCTGTCATTCTATTTTCATCCTTTTACAATGTAGAAAATATGTATACTATCACTTTTCCTCTATACATTGCTTTTGGAATATTCCATTCTTAATAGATCTTAACCTAATTGAGGCAAAAATTGTCTTTTTTTAAAATTTGCATCCCTAGCACCTGGCATATAATTTGCATTTAACAAATGCTTGTCTATTACCTAATTTGTTCTTCATTTTTTATTTTTTTAATAGAAGAATGATATTCTTTTAGAATAATATGCCAAAATTTATAGATTATGATATTGATGTATTTTGGTTGCTTTGGGATTTAATTAAAATTAATCAGCTATTGATATTCTGGGGACAGACAAGAACTTTTCCTCTGCTTAAAGTTATTTCATTTGGTTGGATAAATTTTGTAATTTCAAACCTATTTTCAACTTAAAATTAAAAACATTTTTCATATGTTTTTATTGAAATTTTAAAAGTGCCATAAAATATTTACATATACATACACAGATACACATACACATGCCAGGTGATAAATTTCATCATTTTTAAAGATTAAGTTGATAGATTCTTATAAATAGCATAATTTATAGCATTTTAAAGCTTGCCAACCAATTGTCATATTTTCTCATTTAATCCCCATCAAAATATTGTAAAAAAGCTACTACTGTCATGTAATTTAAAGCAAGATGCATCTGACATTGAGAGAAGTGCACTGTGTTGACTTTGTGTGATAATTTCTCATTTAAGGTGTAATTAATTATTTTATTCAAAATTTTCACCTTTTAATATTGCATTGTGAAAACATTTGTACTATATTACATTTTGAAATTGAACTTGTGAATTCCTTCTTCTAGCATATAGCATCAAAAGCACCAAAGGATAAAAAAAGGATTTGGAATGGAAGATGGACTCCTGGTGTCATATCTATGTTATTTCAAAATAATTTGCTAACTTTCACATCCTTGAAACCAGGGAAAACACAGAAAACACAACCACTGGTTTAAACTCAGTGGTTTAAGTACAATTATATGAAAATTCAACCAAATCCACAAGTTGTTCTTTGCTTCCCTAAAAGGATCCACAGTCTCTTCAGTAATACTCTTAAAAACCTAAATAAATCTCTTCATTTTCCTGTAGGATTTCCCAGCACTGACCGGTTCTTCCCAAGATTTCAAGAAAACAATGCATAGAGATTTGGTACTGGGCAGTGTCTTCCTTATTCAGATGGCAGTTGGGATTCTTGGCATTTTTTTCCTCCTGAGTCTTTTCACCTTCACTTTCCTTATCGGTCACAAGCTGAGGACCATAGAGTGCCTTTTTGCCCACTTAGCCTTGGCCAACTCAAAAGTGTTTCTCTCCAAGGGAATCCCTCTAATGATTATATGTTTGGGTGTTAAAAATTTCTTGGGTCCTTTTGGATGTAAACTAATTGTTTATCTTTATAATATATCCCGGAGCATTTTCCTCAACATCACCTGCCTTTTGAGTGGTTTTCAGGTCATCACTATCAGTCCGAGTAACTCCAGGTGGGCAGAATTCAAAACCCAAGCCCCAAACTATATTGTCCCTTCTTGCTTCTTCTGCTGGTGCTTCTCCCTGCTGGTCAATTTTACTTTGCTTGGAACTATGCATAAAGCAAGATATATGACTAATGATACAAGGATGTGGTATCTGGGATACTGGTCAATGTTCTCTCCTATCTCTTTCAATGTCTCACTTTTTGCAATTGTCTTTTCTTTTCTTTTCTTTTTTTTAAATTTTTATTTAATAATTACTTTATATAGACAGAATCCATGCCAGGGTAATTTTTTTTTTACAACATTATCCTTTGCACTCGTTTCTGTTCCAATTTTTTTCTCCTCCCTCCCTCCACCCCCTCCCCTAGATGGCAAGCAGTCCTTTATATGTTGGATATGTTGCAGTATATCCTAGATACAATATATGTGTGCAGAACCGAACAGTTCTCTTGTTGCATAGGGAGAATTGGATTCAGAAGGTATAAATAACCCGGGAAGAAAAACAAAAATGCAGATAATTCACATTCGTTTCCCAGTGTTCTTTCTTTGGGTGTAGCTGCTTTTGTCCATCATTTATCCATTGAAACTCAGTTAGGTCTCCAGCAGGACGAATACAGAGAGTCTTGGAGAGACCTACATGGACTGATGCTAAGTGAGATGAGCAGAACCAGGAGATCATTATACACTTCGACAACGATATTGTATGAGGATGTATTCTGATGGAAGTGGATTTCTCTGACAAAGAGACTTAACTGAGTTTCATTGGATAAATGATGGACAGAAACAGCTACTCCCAAAGAAGGAATAGTGGGAAATGAATGTGAACTATTTGATTTTTGATTTTCTTCCCGAGTTATTTTTACCTTCTGAATCCAATTCTCCCTGTGCAACAGGAGAACTGTTCGGTTCTGCAAATATGTATTGTATCTAGGATATACTGCAACATATTTAACATATATAGGACTGCTTGCCATCTTGGGGGGGGAGGAGGGAGGGAGGGGAAAAAACGAAACATAAGTGATTGCAAGGGATAATGCTGTGTAAAAATTATCCTGGCATGGATTCTGTCAATACAAAGTTATTATTAAATAAAATTAAATTTAAAAAAATAATAATAAAAAAAAGAAACTCAGTTAGGTCTCTTTGTCAAAGAAATCACCTTCCATCAAAATATGTCCTCATACAATATCGTTGTCGAAGTGTATAATGATCTCCTGGTTTTGCTCATTTCACTTAGCATCAGTTCATGTAAGTCTCACCAGTCCTCTCTGTATTCATCCTGCTGGTCATTTCTTACCGAACAATAATATTCCATAACATTCATATACCACAATTTACCCAGCCATTCTCCAATTGATGGGCATTCATTCATTTTCCAGTTTCTAGCCACTACAAATAGGGCTGCTACAAACATTTTGGCACATACAGGTCCCTTTCCCTTCTTTAGTATTTCTTTGGGATATAAGCCCAATACAAACACTGCTGGATCAAAGGGTATGCACAATTTGATAATTTTTTGGGCATAATTCCAGATTGCTCTCCAGAATGGTTGGATTCGTTCACAGCTCCACCAACAATGCATCAGTGTCCCAGTTTTCCCGCATCCCCTCCAACATTCATCATTATTTTTTCCTGTCATCTTAGCCAATCTGACAGGTGTGTAGTGGTATCTCAGAGTTGTCTTAATTTGCATTTCTCTGATCAATAATGATTTGGAACACTTTCATATGAGTGGTAATAGTTTCAATTTCATCCTCTGAAAATTGTCTGTTCATATCCTTTGACCATTTATCAGCAATTGTCTTTTCTATTCCTGATATTATATGTGTGGGATTCATGATCTGGGCTGATGCCTTTTTAGTGCTTCTCCTACACAGACACCATCAGCAAGTCCAACATATTCATAGCTCACATCTCTCTCCCAGAACTTTCCCTGAGAAAAGAGCCACTCTTGGTATTCTCCTACTAGTGAGCATATATGCCTCCTTTTATTCTATTTATTCTGGTTTGTCATTTTATCTCTTTAACAGTAACAAATCTAATCAATGGATCCTGGCCATTTCAGAACTCATGGCAGCGTGGTTCCCAGCCATTAGCCCTTTTGTGCTGATCTTCGGTGACTCCCAAATCCTCAAATATTGGGATGCTTTGTGGCATGGAACACATTTCTATCTGCTTTGCCACATTAAATCCATATATACCTCCTCCCTGAATTCTGCCCTAACAAAATAGCAAGCAAATAATTTCAGAAGCTGGTGGGAAAGGAGCAAGAACACCGGATTCTAAGAATTGTGGGACCTAATACTAGGGAAAAAAACCCTTTTTGTTCATGCATTCAAACACTTTCCTCTTTTAGAAAACAAAGATATTTGATGAGCTGAAAGACTTTTGAGCATTTATAAAAACAAACAAAGAAGAACTCAGTACAAGATCCAGAAGAAATATAAGGAAAATATTAAACATGAATCATAAGTCACTCATTGAGGTCAAACTATTTATTTGTGAGATCTGAACATGTTAGCAGTATTCAAAACTTATTGTTACTAAGATAGTTTGAAAAAAGTTTAAGGCTGATATGGATGGAATATGTCTATGAGAGAATAAGTCTAAGACACAAAATTAGGCAGGAAAAATTGAAAAGAGTAATTATCTCATAAAAATAATGCATGGAGGAAGACTTAATACAAAGAAAGCAGGTGAGAGTAGAGGGTTGGTAATGATGGAAACGTTTTCTCATTTGGGTTGAAGAGGAAACAACATCTGGAGAAGTTTAGAAATCAACTTCTAGAGAAATGAGAAAGCTAAAAACAGATTGGGGGAGGGTGTATAGAGGTCTATATATAGAAGTGTATAGATTAAAAGGTTGTGTAGATGAACAGGAGGAGGGTGAAAGGAAGAGGATAAGGGAGACTTTCATATGGATGGGTAAAATAAAGAATAAGAAGGTAAGGGGAGAAGAAAAGATTATAGGGGTAAGGTAAAAAGAAAGATTCAAAAGGAAAATAGTGATTAAAAATAAGATAGCAGGGAAATTCACAAATAGTAATTATCACATTGAATGTGAATGGGATGATCTCATAAAATAGAAATGGATAGCAGAATGAATTAAAAATTAGAACCCAACAATATGTTGTTTACAAAAAACACATTTAAGAATGGTAGGAATCAAATAAGATAGGGAGAAGTAAGAAAGTTTCCTGAGATCCTCCCAGTTTCCCTTTGGGGAAAAAAAAAAGGATCCTCTTATGGATTCTAGAATGACAGAATCTACCAAAAAAAAAAAAAAACAAAAAAAAAAAAAACCAACAACAAAATAATTGTCCAGCTTAAGATAAGTTAGAAGAACTTCAGGAAAGGTCTGCCTCACTTGGGTAAAAGGGGATTGCAGCCTACTGAAGGCAGTGTCTGGGCAAGGCAGCTGGAGGCAGTACAGATCACTAGCCTCGGACTCAGTTTTGACTCAACAGGCTAGTGGCAAAGCAGCCTATCCTTAAGGCTTCTAGCCCCAGTACAGAAAGAAAATGGTCATTTCCGGAAGCAAGGGTATAACAGTCATGTCCAGTCTGGGTCACTCTAATGCAATGGAGAAGGCTCAGTCCCAGAGGCCTGGTAGAAAAACCCAGTGACAAGACCCCTAATCTTCAGCAAAAGAAGCTTGGAACAGCGGCTGCTGCACACCAGGAGCAGAACTTAAGTTAAAAAAAATCAGCAAAAAAACAAAAAAAAAAAAACAAAAAAGAGTCCTGATCATGGGAAGCTACTATGACAACATGGAAGATCAAAACACAACTCAGAAAAGGACAAAAATATCAAAATACTTACATTCAAAGTATCAAAGGGTAATATGAATTGATCTCAAGTCCAAAAGTCCTTGAAAGGGATTTTAAAAATTAAGAGAGACAGAGGAAAAAATGGGAAAAGAAATGAGAGTCATGAAAGACAATTATGAAAAAAGTCAACAGCTTGGAAAAGGAAGTACAAAAATTGATCAAAGAAAATAACTCCTTCAAAAATAAAATTGGCTAAGAGGGGGAAAAAATCAACTGAAGAAAACAACTCTTTAAAAATAGAATTGGCCAAATAGAAAAGGAGATATATGACCGTATAAATTAATTTCTCAAAAATTAGAATTGGGCTAGTGGAAACGAATGACTCAACAAGACATCAAGAAAGATTCAAATAAAATGAAAAGAATGAAAAAATAGAAGAAAGTTATACTTTCTCACCTCTAACACCTCACTGGAAGAACAAGTGACCTTGAAAAATGACCCAGGAGCTTATACCCCAAAGAGATACTAAAAAAGGGAAAGGGACCTGTATGTGCCAAAATGTTTGTAGCAGCCCTGTTTGTAGTGGCTAGAAACTGGAAAATGAATGGATGCCATCAATTGGAGAATGGCTGGGTAAATTGTGGTATATGAATGTTATGGAATATTATTGTTCTATAAGAAATGACCAACAGGATGAATACAGAGAGGCTTGGAGAGACCTACATGGACTGATGCTAAGTGAGATGAGCAGAACCAGGAGATCATTATACACTTCGACAACGATACTGTATGAGGATGTATTCTGATGGAAGATGATTTCTATGACAAACAGACCTAACTGAGTTTCAATGGATAAATGATGGACAGAAACAGCTA
>NC_067400.1:627955939-628000939 GCF_016432865.1 Antechinus flavipes | reverse complement strand
GCCATCCTTTGCCAGATGGCCTTCCCTGGGCCCGGGGGTGCTTCCCGGCAGAGCCTCGGGCCAGAGCGGCACAAGGCGGCCCTGCACCGCTTTGCTGGCAGGGTTTTCCAAGGCAAGGAGCTGGGGACACTCTCCTTCCAAGGAGACATGGCGGGCATTCAGCCAAGGGGAGGACTCGGCCTTTCCCTGGTCCCCTTTCCCTTTCTCCTTCACAACCTTGCGGTTTCCCTGCTCCCCGTTCGGGGCGGGAGGCAGGGAGCCCGGGTGGCCCCGGTTCGGGGCCGAGGTAGCCAAGGAGCTGTCCCCAGGCCCCCCTGCTGCCGCACACAGGGGAGAGCCCTCAACAATCGGGAGCTCGCTTCCATTGGCGGCCCTGGATTGGAAGAGTTTCCGGCGCTGGGGCCTAGAGAACATTGGGACAATAAACCGGCGCTCAGGGGGACCCTTCATCACCGCAAAGATACAGAAAGAAAGAAAAAAAAAACTTACGTAGTAATTCGAGCCTAGAAAGCGCAGACACTCTGACCGATGGCGGACGGACTCGCTCTGCTTCCTCCACCAGCTGCTCCAAGTGCCTTCTGAAGCTCCAGGAGGTCTGGGGCCGGTACTTATATCCCTGGCTGTCAAGGACGCCCACGTAGCCTCTTGTCTCCTTCCGCGTCGGGACCAGAAAAAGGGCACAGAGGGGGATGGGGAGGAATGGGATCCCGAGAGGAGGACAGGGGGAGGGCGAGCCTTCATTTTAGAGACTTCTTTCTTTCTTTCTTTCTTTCTTTCTTTTTTTATACTTTATTTATTTTTATTATTATTCTTTTAAAAATAGTTAACTTTTTATTGACAGAACCCATGCCTGGCTAAGTTTTTACAACATTATCCCTTGCACTGGCTTCTGTTCCGACTTTTCCCCTCTCTTCCTCCACCCCCTCCCCCAGATGGCAAGGCAGTCCTATACATGTTAAACATGTCACAGTATATGCCAGATACAATATATGTGTGCAGAACCAAACAGTTCTCTTGTTGCACAGGGAGAATTGGATTCAGAAGGTAAAAATAACCCGGGAAGAAAAACAAAAATGCAAACAGTTTACATTCATTTCCCAGTGTTCTTTCTTTGGGTGTAGCTGCTTCTGTCCATCATTCATCAATTGAAACTGAGTTAGATCTCTTTGTCAAAGAAATCCACTTCCATCAGAATACATCCTCATACAGTATGGTTGTTGAAGTGTATTATGATCTCCTGGATCTGCTCATTTCACTTAGCATCAGTTCATTTAAGTCTCTCCAAGCCTCTCTGTATTCATCCTACTGGTCATTTCTTACAGAACAATAATGTTCCATAATATCCATATACCACAATTTACCCAACCATTCTCCAGTTGATGTGTATCCATTCATTTTCCAGTTTCTAGCCACTACAAACAGGGCTGCCACAAACATTTTGGCACATACAGGTCCCTTTCCCATCTTCAGTATCTCTTTGGGATATAAGCCCAGAAGTAGCAGTGCCCGATCAAAAGGTATGCACAGTTTGACAACTTTTGGGGCATAATTCCAGACTGCTCTCCAGAATGGTTGGATTCGTTCACAACTCCACCAACAATGCATCAGTGTCCTGGTTTTCCCACATCCCCTCCAACATTCCTCATCATTTTTTCCTGTTATCTTAGCCAATTTGACCAGATGGTCCTGGTAACTTGGAAAGTGAGAAAATCCACAGTGGAGAGAAAGTTTGTAGTGGTATCTCAGAGTTGTCTTAATTTGCATTTCTCTGATTAACAATGACTTGGAGCATATTTTCATATGGCTAGGAACAGTTTCCATTTCTTTGTCTGAGAATTGTCTGTTCATATCCTTTGACCATTTATCAATTGGAGAATGGCTTGATTTCTTACAAATTAGAGTCAATTCTCTCTATATTTTGGAAATGAGGCCTTTATCAGAACCTTGGACTGTAAAAATGTTTTCCCAGTTTATTGCTTCCTTTCTAATCTTGTCTGCATTAATTTTGTTTGTACAAAAAATTTTCAATTTGATATAATCAAAATTTTCTGTTTTGTGATTAATAATTATCTCTAGTTCTTCTTTGTTCATAAATTCCTTCCATTGGCGGCCCTGGATTGGAAGAGTTTCCGGCGCTGGGGCCGAGAGAACATTGGGACAATAAACCGTCGCTCAGGGGGACCCTTCATCACCGCAAAGATACAGAAAGAAAGAAAAAAAAAACTTACGTAGTAATTCGAGCCTAGAAAGCGCAGACACTCTGACCGATGGCGGACGGACTCGCTCTGCTTCCTCCACCAGCTGCTCCAAGTGCCTTCTGAAGCTCCAGGAGGTCTGGGGCCGGTACTTATATCCCTGGCTGTCAAGGACGCCCACGTAGCACTCTTGTCTCCTTCCGCGTCGGGACCAGAAAAAGGGCACAGAGGGGGATGGGGAGGAATGGGATCCCGAGAGGAGGACAGGGGGAGGGCGAGCCTTCATTTTAGAGACTTCTTTCTTTCTTTCTTTTTTTATACTTTATTTATTTATTTTTATTATTATTCTTTTAAAAATAGTTAACTTTTTATTGACAGAACCCATGCCTGGCTAAGTTTTTACAACATTATCCCTTGCACTGGCTTCTGTTCCGACTTTTCCCCTCTCTTCCTCCACCCCCTCCCCCAGATGGCAAGCAGTCCTATACATGTTAAACATGTCACAGTATATGCCAGATACAATATATGTGTGCAGAACCAAACAGTTCTCTTGTTGCACAGGGAGAATTGGATTCAGAAGGTAAAAATAACCCGGGAAGAAAAACAAAAATGCAAACAGTTTACATTCATTTCCCAGTGTTCTTTCTTTGGGTGTAGCTGCTTCTGTCCATCATTCATCAATTGAAACTGAGTTAGATCTCTTTGTCAAAGAAATCCACTTCCATCAGAATACATCCTCATACAGTATGGTTGTTGAAGTGTATTATGATCTCCTGGATCTGCTCATTTCACTCAGCATCAGTTCATTTAAGTCTCTCCAAGCCTCTCTGTATTCATCCTACTGGTCATTTCTTACAGAACAATAATGTTCCATAATATCCATATACCACAATTTACCCAACCATTCTCCAGTTGATGTGTATCCATTCATTTTCCAGTTTCTAGCCACTACAAACAGGGCTGCCACAAACATTTTGGCACATACAGGTCCCTTTCCCATCTTCAGTATCTCTTTGGGATATAAGCCCAGAAGTAGCAGTGCCCGATCAAAAGGTATGCACAGTTTGACAACTTTTGGGGCATAATTCCAGACTGCTCTCCAGAATGGTTGGATTCGTTCACAACTCCACCAACAATGCATCAGTGTCCTGGTTTTCCCACATCCCCTCCAACATTCCTCATCATTTTTTCCTGTTATCTTAGCCAATTTGACCAGATGGTCCTGGTAACTTGGAAAGTGAGAAAATCCACAGTGGAGAGAAAGTTTGTAGTGGTATCTCAGAGTTGTCTTAATTTGCATTTCTCTGATTAACAATGACTTGGAGCATATTTTCATATGGCTAGGAACAGTTTCCATTTCTTTGTCTGAGAATTGTCTGTTCATATCCTTTGACCATTTATCAATTGGAGAATGGCTTGATTTCTTACAAATTAGAGTCAATTCTCTCTATATTTTGGAAATGAGGCCTTTATCAGAACCTTGGACTGTAAAAATGTTTTCCCAGTTTATTGCTTCCTTTCTAATCTTGTCTGCATTAATTTTGTTTGTACAAAAAATTTTCAATTTGATATAATCAAAATTTTCTGTTTTGTGATTAATAATTATCTCTAGTTCTTCTTTGTTCATAAATTCCTTCCTCTTCCACAGGTCTGAGAGGTAAACTCTCCTATGCTCTTCCAATTTATTTATAACCTCATTCTTTATGCCTAGGTCATGAATCCATTTTGACCTTATCTTGGTGTATGGTGTTAAGTATGGATCAATGCCTAATTTTAGAGACTAATTTCAAGCCTCTGATGCTACTGGTACTCTTGGGCCATAGTTCACATATTGTCTACCTTTATTAGTGCCTGGAATATTAGCTACACATTTCCCAGTTTCCCAAAACAGTCTATGGTTTCTTTCTTACAACAAAATACAGGAGAATTCCAAGGACTTAGAGAAGGTTGTGAGTGTCCTCGATCCAGTTGCTCCTGTACTATTGTTTAATAAGGTCTGAATTTTATGGCTAGCTCAGGGCCACTGTTCTATCCACACTGGTGTATCACTTTTCCATTGAATGGGAGCAGGTGAGAGTGCAGGAACAGCAGCTCTGCCTAAAAAGCCTAAGTCCTCATTTGTAATCCTAACTGTTGTAAGATGTCTTTTAGCCACAGATTGATGGGGATCTTTTCAACTCCTGTTTCACCTTCAAATGTCCATCTCAAAGGGGTAGCACTCACTTCAGCTGCTATTGATCCTCCTACGCCAGACATGTAGTCTACCTTAATCTTTGGCTAGTGACTGGACCACTTGGCACCCCTAATGACTGTAAGATCTGTGCCTGTGTCTACCAACCCTTCTAATGGTATGCCACTTATATAGATAGAGAGTATAGTACATTCAGTTTTAACTACTGCAGTCCAGAATATTCATGGATTCTGTTCCTGGCAGTCAAAATCTGGGCAAATATCACCAGATTGTCAATGAGGAGATGAGTGACAAAACACCAGCAGCATAAGCTGACTCTGTGACTAGATTGCAACCATAAGGGTAAAATTGCAGAGCAAGAATGAATACATATGGTTCATTTTGCTGTGTAAAGTAAATGGGATATAATAAACCTCTTTATTGCTAACTCCATAGAATAAACAAAACATTTATTATTTTTGTTGGCATCTGTGAATATGGTAAGACCTGAAAGTGACTTCTGAGAAGGTTTAGTTTCCAAAGTCCATGGCCAAGATGTATGTATGTGAGACACAAAGGTGATTCATGATGGAGATTTAGAGCATAAGTTAACAAGCATTGCCATTCAGGGAATGCTTGCAAAAAGGAATCAGTTTGGGTTTGAGTATATGGAATATATAGAATATGAGGTATAAACCCTGAAAGTTGTAGGACTCTCCTTATGGCCTTTTAGTCATATTTACTGCCAATATAGGATAAATGACTAAATGATGTACAGGCTGAGCCTGGGAAGGAAACCATTCCAGAATCCCTTGTTTTTTTGATGAATAACTGCAGTTGGGTTTTCTAAGTCTCTTCTAATAATAGTTTGAATAAGTGCCATCTCTACTGCCTTCAAGAGCCTCTTTTGCATCTGGAGTTAGTTGTCATCTTCTGGAGTTACTTCAGGCTGATAAAGGGAGTAGAGCAGGCCCTGCCTAGCAGAGTCCAGACTGCAGAGGGGAAATGTGTGACTTGAAGATGATGGCAGCGGTATGCAGGGCCTTCTGAGATTCAGAATCAGGTAGGAGTTGGTATTCAGGTTGAACAAGAGTTTGGAAGTTGATGTCCTGGAGCCTAGAAGAGACAAAGCTCAACAAAGGTTGATAGATGATTCCACTTTTGTTGTTTATGACTGGGGGCAATTCCCTAATTGCCTAAAACAACCTTGGTACACAGGAACTTTCCAGTACATAGGCAAGGCAATAAGTTGTCAAATGAGAAGTAACTTCTTTTTGCTAGGACCTACCAACAGGCCTAATGTCTGATGTCCCTCTCTTTGTGGCACGAGAGTGGAGAAAAGTGCAAGGATGGAGACAGGAGAATTCCAAGGACTTAGAGAAGGTTGTGAGTGTCCTCGATCCAGTTGCTCCTGTACTATTGTTTAATAAGGTCTGAATTTTATGGCTAGCTCAGGGCCACTGTTCTATCCACACTGGTGTATGACTTTTCCATTGAATGGGAGCAGGTGAGAGTGCAGGAACAGCAGCTCTGCCTAAAAAGCCTAAGTCCTCATTTGTAATCCTAACTGTTGTAAGATGTCTTTTAGCCACAGATTGATGGGGATCTTTTCAACTCCTGTTTCACCTTCAAATGTCCATCTCAAAGGGGTAGCACTCACTTCAGCTGCTATTGATCCTCCTACACCAGACATGTAGTCTACCTTAATCTTTGGCTAGTGACTGGACCACTTGGCACCCCTAATGACTGTATGATCTGTGCCTGTGTCTACCAACCCTTCTAATGGTATGCCACTTATATAGATAGAGAGTATAGTACATTCAGTTTTAACTACTGCAGTCCAGAATATTCATGGATTCTGTTCCTGGCAGTCAAAATCTGGGCAAATATCACCAGATTGTCAATGAGGAGATGAGTGACAAAACACCAGCAGCATAAGCTGACTCTGTGACTAGATTGCAACCATAAGGGTAAAATTGCAGAGCAAGAATGAATACATATGGTTCATTTTGCTGTGTAAAGTAAATGGGATATAATAAACCTCTTTATTGCTAACTCCATAGAATAAACAAAACATTTATTATTTTTGTTGGCATCTGTGAATATGGTAAGACCTGAAAGTGACTTCTGAGAAGGTTTAGTTTCCAAAGTCCATGGCCAAGATGTATGTATGTGAGACACAAAGGTGATTCATGATGGAGATTTAGAGCATAAGTTAACAAGCATTGCCATTCAGGGAATGCTTGCAAAAAGGAATCAGTTTGGGTTTGAGTATATGGAATATATAGAATATGAGGTATAAACCCTGAAAGTTGTAGGACTCTCCTTATGGCCTTTTAGTCATATTTACTGCCAACATAGGATAAATGACTAAATGATGTACAGGCTGAGCCTGGGAAGGAAACCATTCCAGAATCCCTTGTTTTTTTGATGAATAACTGCAGTTGGGTTTTCTAAGTCTCTTCTAATAATAGTTTGAATAAGTGCCATCTCTACTGCCTTCAAGAGCCTCTTTTGCATCTGGAGTTAGTTGTCATCTTCTGGAGTTACTTCAGGCTGATAAAGGGAGTAGAGCAGGCCCTGCCTAGCAGAGTCCAGACTGCAGAGGGGAAATGTGTGACTTGAAGATGATGGCAGCGGTATGCAGGGCCTTCTGAGATTCAGAATCAGGTAGGAGTTGGTATTCAGGTTGAACAAGAGTTTGGAAGTTGATGTCCTGGAGCCTAGAAGAGACAAAGCTCAACAAAGGTTGATAGATGATTCCACTTTTGTTGTTTATGACTGGGGGCAATTCCCTAATTGCCTAAAACAACCTTGGTACACAGGAACTTTCCAGTACATAGGCAAGGCAATAAGTTGTCAAATGAGAAGTAACTTCTTTTTGCTAGGACCTACCAACAGGCCTAATGTCTGATGTCCCTCTCTTTGTGGCACGAGAGTGGAGAAAAGTGCAAGGATGGAGACAGGAGAGATGGAGACCTTTCTTAGGACAGGGAGTTCCTCCCTCTGTCCAATTGTTAGCAACTATTAGCAACTCCATAAATATACTGGAAAAAAATTTGTATGACGCCTAGTCATTTAAAAAAATCTAAACTATATTTAAAAAGCACACAAATGAAGACATAAAGGATTTTATGCTAAAATCATTCTTAAAACTTTTGCTTTAAAAAAATTATAAGTACCAGAAGATGGCAGTATCACTATAGGATAGGCTTAATACTAAATTTTGAGAGAAAAAAAGAAAACTAAAAAGTAGTAACTGTTTTTTAAGAAGCTCCCAGTCTACTGAGGTAAAAATTAGAAAACAACTTAGGAGAAATTAGATATAGAAATAGTAAGACATAATATATATATATAGTATATTATATATAGTAAATAGAGGGAAAACATAGGTATTAACACAATCAGCAAAGGCTTCTTGACAAAGGTGGGAATTTAACTATGATCTGAAGTTATGAGAAATGAATATTAATACCCAATAAATTGTGAAGTGATTCAGAGCTCTTGGTGGGAATGGTAGTTTAGTTTCCACAGAGTTATCAAAATTGAATTAGAGAAATACAGAGAAATGAAACAAATTAGGAAATTGAAACAGAAGAATTGGAAATTAGATTGCTAGGATATGAATGAGGAAATAAAAATTAAAAGGGAAAAAGTAATGGGGGGGATCAGACTTGCAAATGTTTCTAAGCAGAGGTGGAGAATACTTACACTTGAGGATGTAGTTGTATTGATGAGATCAGAGGAGGAGACTTAGAAAAACATGAGAGAATTAGAATTTTCAGAGAGGATAGTATTCAGCCAATAGGGAAACAGAGTAAGAGCTTAACTATGTTCAAATAAAGAAGAAGCCATGGAAGCAATTGTGATGGAATCAGGTAGAGATTCACATTCACATGGGGAGAATATTCACTCTTAATAGGTTGTGACTTCTGGTACTCAACAAATGGGGCATCTAAAGAAGGACTTGCATTTTGGATATAAAAAAGGACAGGTATTGATTCCAAGTTTGATAGGATACTCATCTGCTGTTGTGTAAAGACTTTTAAATTCATCCTTCCCCAAATCCAATGAGTTATTTCTTCTACTTTCTTCTAAAGTCCTTTAAAAGTTCAGTTCTTCACAAGGAAAGTACTTATGAGATTGCAGTGACTCTCCTCAATGTCAGGCGGACTACACCCAACCTTATAAAGAATTTAATCTAAATTTGGGAAACCTGTACTGTTCTGCTCATGCTTGGGTAAGGTATACATTTTTTGAACTGATAGCCTAAAACTATGGTTAGTATGATGTAGAGATACTTTTTCTATCAAAAGATACTCAACCCTTCATTTTAATATAATCCACCTTCAATCACATTAACTAACTAGATTTGATTGCTATTTGATGGTCCGTGATCCATGAACTCTTCTGTAGCTTATATAAACGTGTCTGTTCACCAAATAACCACCCTATTACTAGTAACCTGCTGGCCTTATTAATAAATGAATAAACTACCCAGACACTCTTGGACCCTTTTAAATGTCTGAAAAGGTAGGATAAACAATAGATGAGAAAAGAGAGTATTAACAGGAGAAAGACAAAGGTTTCAGAGGTTGCTCAAAGAAGAAAAGCCAGAGGCAATAAACATCAATCAGAGCAGCTCAGGAGAAGAGACAAACTGAAAGAACAAAGGGAAGAGAAAAGAAGAAGAAAGAAGAGGAGACAAAGAGCAGAGAATGGAGGGTGAAAAAAAAAAACCAATTTTCATTCTCACCAAAAGGACAGAATTCTCAAAATCTAGAAAAAAGAGAAAAAGTCCAAAATATCAGAGAAGTGAGTTCAGGAGAGTGGGGTTTAGAAAAATGCTCCTCACAACAGGTGCGAATGAAACATCTAGGGTGCTCTAAAGGTAGGTACAACAGTTATGGATTGTTGAAAAATCACTTATGAGAGATGAGATCATGAAGTAGGGGAGAAAATATCAATAAAGACAGGGATACAAATAAGATTGAAAGGAAAAATTCCAAGACCTGCTCGACAGCCTTTTCAAGGTATCTTCCTTGTCCCCTGCAGACAGGGACTGAACAACACTCTAACTCTATTTTTTTTTCCTGGAAGAATATTTTCTGCTTCTAAGTCCCAAGATATAAAACTGAGATAGAAGAAGACACTCACCTGATTGTTCTCTGCTTCTAGGATGAAGGAAAGGGCTGAGTCAAACAAATTGCATCACTTTGTACTTGTGTGTGCATATGTGATGGCTCAGGCAGATCCCAGTTATAAGGACTGCATCATCTGAGCCCATTTATCTCCAGAGGTGGGATTATTATGTCATGGGCAGCACCAATGACATTAGTCTGCCAAGGGAAAAAGGGACATGTTTAAAAAAGTAAAGTTTTGCTCCAGCTGAAAAAGCTTTCAAGTATTCCCACTAATTGACAATCTCCCATCTTCAATGACTAATGAATAATTATGAGGATCAAGTCATTAGCAAAACTCCAAGAGAAGAGGAACTTTCTTGAGCTCCAGGAGAGCAGAGATGTACTTGTTAAAGATGCTGTCACAGGCAAAGCAGGCAGAATTAATACCTTCATTTGGTATTTTGTGGTAATTAGTATGAATATGGCACAACAATATAAATAGTAAAAAAAAAAAAAAAAAAAAAAAAAAAAAAAAAAAAAAAAAAAAAAAAAAAAAAAAAAAAAAAAAAAAAAAAAAAAAAAAAAAAAAAACAATTTTCATTCTCACCAAAAGGACAGAATTCTCAAAATCTAGAAAAAAGAGAAAAAGTCCAAAATATCAGAGAAGTGAGTTCAGGAGAGTGGGGTTTAGAAAAATGCTCCTCACAACAGGTGCGAATGAAACATCTAGGGTGCTCTAAAGGCAGGTACAACAGTTATGGATTGTTGAAAAATCACTTATGAGAGATGAGATCATGAAGTAGGGGAGAAAATATCAATAAAGACAGGGATACAAATAAGATTGAAAGGAAAAATTCCAAGACCTGCTCGACAGCCTTTTCAAGGTATCTTCCTTGTCCCCTGCAGACAGGGACTGAACAACACTCTAACTCTATTTTTTTTTCCTGGAAGAATATTTTCTGCTTCTAAGTCCCAAGATATAAAACTGAGATAGAAGACACTCACCTGATTGTTCTCTGCTTCTAGGATGAAGGAAAGGGCTGAGTCAAACAAATTGCATCACTTTGTACTTGTGTGTGCATATGTGATGGCTCAGGCAGATCCCAGTTATAAGGACTGCATCATCTGAGCCCATTTATCTCCAGAGGTGGGATTATTATGTCATGGGCAGCACCAATGACATTAGTCTGCCAAGGGAAAAAGGGACATGTTTAAAAAAGTAAAGTTTTGCTCCAGCTGAAAAAGCTTTCAAGTATTCCCACTAATTGACAATCTCCCATCTTCAATTACTAATGAATAATTATGAGGATCAAGTCATTAGCAAAACTCCAAGAGAAGAGGAACTTTCTTGAGCTCCAGGAGAGCAGAGATGTACTTGTTAAAGATGCTGTCACAGGCAAAGCAGGCAGAATTAATACCTTCATTTGGTATTTTGTGGTAATTAGTATGAATATGGCACAACAATATAAATAGTAAAAAAAAAAGTAAAAATCTACATTTGGATACTTAATATTTTCAAAATAAGGACTGGGTTAAAGAAAAATAATATGAACAATAATAGCATATATTAATGAACATATAAATGAAACAGAACAACCAGAAAAACAGCAAAAATAAAAAAATAACATTGTAAGTGTAGTCACACGTTAGAAAGGTATAGAAAATCAGGAAAATTAATACATTTTTCATGGAGCTATAAATTAATAATAATTAAAATAATATAAGATACCCTATAATAAAATAGCTAGCATATATATATATACTATAATGTTTCAGGCAGCATGCTAAATAATATTAATTGATAATTAACAGATAATATTGCTATCTCCTTGGATTCTAAAAACCACACCTGGATGTAAAAATCTCTTTGTTATTCTCATTTTTAGAGTTGAGGAAACTGGACCAAACTCAGGGTAACTAATTTGGTAAAGGATATAGAACTGGTGAGAATTCAGACCCCACAGGCTTTTGCACTTGAAGAGTTTTGGCCAAACTGGCTGTTGGGGCCCAAGCAAACTTGTGCAGCCTGGAACCATGGTCTTTAAACCACTAGAAAGGAAAGGGGGAAAACTTGATACAGAAGTGACTGTGGGTGAAAGCCCATAACATGTCCATTGATCTGCCATTGAAATGCAGCCTTACTTTCAGTAGTACTGGAAGTAAAGAAGGCATGCTGAGTGATTTTGGGGTCAGCAAAGCATCAGTCCTAGGAGTTTTCCTAAATAAATAAATGGGTTTTTCTTTTGGATTCTAATTGTCCTAGACTATGGAACAACAGAAGCTATTTTATCTTTGCAGAATAATTTCTGTTTTGTAGAGATTTGTGAGGTCTTAAGGATCCGATAAAATATGTACACTATCATCTTGTTGGAATGGAGAACTTTTGAGCATTTCTGATAAAAAGGAAACAAATGTGTAAACATTTTTGAAAGAAAACTCTCAAGATGATTGAGACCTATGAATATAAATGATTTGTGTCATTATAAATAGTATAGGGAAAAAATTATTTCAAGACTTCAATACCCTTAAAAATTATTGAAGAATAAAGATCTAGACAATAAAACAAATCCATATCATGTCTTGGAGAGGGTAAGAACTCTGGAGAAGCATACTTGAAACAAGGATACTTACAACAAGGTATTAATTCAGTAGAATTGATGAGATGATGGTTCTTTAATACACATATACTTAGTACTTAGCATGGTGATGCAGTGGTTCTCTAGTTCACACATACTGTAATGTGTATATATATACTATAATGTTTCAGGCAGCATGCTAAATAATATTAATTGATAATTAACAGATAATATTGTTATCTCCTTGGATTCTAAAAACCACACCTGGATGTAAAAATCTCTTTGTTATTCTCATTTTTAGAGTTGAGGAAACTGGACCAAACTCAGGGTAACTAATTTGGTAAAGGATATAGAACTGGTGAGAATTCAGACCCCACAGGCTTTTGCACTTGAAGAGTTTTGGCCAAACTGGCTGTTGGGGCCCAAGCAAACTTGTGCAGCCTGGAACCATGGTCTTTAAACCACTAGAAAGGAAAGGGGGAAAACTTGATACAGAAGTGACTGTGGGTGAAAGCCCATAACATGTCCATTGATCTGCCATTGAAATGCAGCCTTACTTTCAGTAGTACTGGAAGTAAAGAAGGCATGCTGAATGATTTTGGGGTCAGCAAAGCATCAGTTCTAGGAGTTTTCCTAAATAAATAAATGGGTTTTTCTTTTGGATTCTAATTGTCCTAGACTATGGAACAACAGAAGCTATTTTATCTTTGCAGAATAATTTCTGTTTTGTAGAGATTTGTGAGGTCTTAAGGATCCGATAAAATATGTACACTATCATCTTGTTGGAATGGAGAACTTTTGAGCATTTCTGATAAAAAGGAAACAAATGTGTAAACATTTTTGAAAGAAAACTCTCAAGATGATTGAGACCTATGAATATAAATGATTTGTGTCAATATAAATAGTATAGGGAAAAAATTATTTCAAGACTTCAATACCCTTAAAAATTATTGAAGAATAAAGATCTAGACAATAAAACAAATTCATATCATGTCTTGTAGAGGGCAAGAACTCTGGAGAAGTATACTTGAAACATGGATACTTACAACAAGGTATTAATTCAGTAGAATTGATGAGATGATGGTTCTTTAATACACATATACTTAGTACTTAGCATGGTGATGCAGTGGTTCTCTAGTTCACACATACTGTAATGTGTAATCATACCAAGGTATTTAAGGGCTGAGAGGACTGGAAATGAGACATTACATTTTTGACCATCCTCCTGGTGGCTCTCCTGCCTCTTGCACTCCTGCACTAAGGTCCCAGAGATCCTCCAGAAAGCTAGCCCGAACATTACAATGTCCATTGTTTTGCAAATGAAGTGCAGCCTTGCTTCCAGTAACACTGAAAGTAGAAAAGACTTGCTGATCAATAAAGCATCAGTTCTAGGAGTTTTCCTAAATAAATAAATGGGTTTTTCTTTTGGATTCTAATTGTCCTAGACTATGGAACAACAGAAGTTACTTTATCTTTGGAGAATAATTTCTGTTTTGTAGAGATTTGTGAGGTCTTAAGGATCCGATAAAATATGTACACTATCATCTTGTTGGAATGGAGAACTTTTGAGCATTTCTGATAAAAAGGAAACAAATGTGTAAACATTTTTGAAAGAAAACTCTCAAGATGATTGAGACCTATGAATATAAATGATTTGTGTCAATATAAATAGTATAGGGAAAAAATTATTTCAAGACTTCAATATCCTTAAAAATTATTGAAGAATAAAGATCTAGACAATAAAACAAATCCATATCATGTCTTGTAGAGGGCAAGAACTCTGGAGAAGTATACTTGAAACAAGGATACTTACAACAAGGTATTAATTCAGTAGAATTGATGAGATGATGGTTCTTTAATACACATATACTTAGTACTTAGCATGGTGATGCAGTGGTTCTCTAGTTCACACATACTGTAATGTGCAATCATACCAAGGTATTTAAGGGCTGAGAGGACTGGAAATGAGACATTACATTTTTGACCATCCTCCTGGTGGCTCTCCTGCCTCTTGCACTCCTGCACTAAGGTCCCAGAGATCCTCCAGAAAGCTAGCCCGAACATTACAATGTCCATTGTTTTGCAAATGAAGTGCAGCCTTGCTTCCAGTAACACTGAAAGTAGAAAAGACTTGCTGATCAATAAAGCATCAGTTCCTGGGGTTTCTTAAAACTTTCTTTTGAATTCTTTGTTTCTTCAGAAATTCTTCCTTTGTAAGAACAAAAGGTCAGGAATTTCAAAGAAACCAGGGGGAAAAAAAGAAAAATGTAATGGAAGGGATTCAGTAGTGTCACAGTTTAAATTATGCTATATTAAATTATATTATGTTAAATAATATACTTAAAATAAATCAAATTAAATACAATAAATATATTAATTAATATATACTATATTAAATTTGGTATTGTCATAGTTTAAATTATATTATAAGGTGAGGGCATCGTTGAAGTGTAAAATGGATAATTTTGCTTATTTTAAATTAAAAATTTCTTCTATAAATACATCAATATAGATAAGAATAGAAGAAATGCAGAAAATTAAGAAGAAACTACCATAGACAAACTTTCACATCTCATTGTGTTGAAATACCGCTAGGGTAAAGGATATGATAAGTTGGTTGATTAAGCAAAACAGTAAGAAAAACAGTATGTAAAGACTTATACCAATGGCGGAAGATGCTATCCACCTCCACAGAAAGA
Source organism: Antechinus flavipes (assembly GCF_016432865.1). Classification (NCBI taxonomy): domain Eukaryota; kingdom Metazoa; phylum Chordata; class Mammalia; order Dasyuromorphia; family Dasyuridae; genus Antechinus; species Antechinus flavipes. Next base: position 627,986,176 of record NC_067400.1, on the reverse strand, counting down.
CATGACAAATGAAAACATGGACAACGTGGTTTTACATAAATGTATGTGAGTGTGTGTATCTATGTTTATAGGTATCTATCTATCTATCTCTATCTCTTTCTCTATCTCTATCTCTAACTCTATCTATCTATCTACATATAACCACATGTAATTGTAGCCTTCTTTAGGTTACAGGGTAGGTAGGGAGAGAGAGGGGAAAAAGAAAATAAAAGTCACAGCAGAGAGCAAAAGAAAACCTAGAAGGAAACAAAGAAAAGCTGGGAAACTTTGAAAACGATATGTAGTATTTATTAGATAGGTTTTCTTGAAATGGAAATTTAGTATTATATATCAAAGACACAGAAATGTTTTTCCCCATTTCTTGTTTTGTATTTGTTAAAAATGAATTTAAAAATCACAAATAAAAAATCACCTAAAATTTATTCATTGTCCATTTAGATTCCTTCAGGCTTTTTCCTTCTCTCGTTGATATTGCTAGTATTTCTAACACATTAACTAGTAGATTATTTTCAAGTTTGATTGTTTTTTAATAAAAAATGCATATAATATTTTATCAAAAGTTTTTTCTTCATCTATTGATAGCATTTTTCTTACTTTTGTTATTGATATAATCAATAATGTTATACATTTTCCTTATGTGAAAATTTCCTAGTATAAATCATACTAAATCACAATGTAAAAATCTTTGTAACATATTGTTGCAGTCTCCCAGGTAGTATTTTGTTTAGAATTTTTACATACATATTCATTAATGGAATTAGCCTATATTTTTCCTTTTATCTTTTTCATTTTCCTGGTTAAAGCATCAGTAGTAAATTTGTTTCACAATAGGAATTTGGTAGAAATTTACTGGCATACAATTGTATCAAATAACTTTCTAGAATTGCTCTGATTTCATCTTCATTAATAGCATATTCACTCTCTGCATTTAAAAAAACCTATATTTATTCTTTTAAAAATCTTTATCTCTTTTATTATGAACTTAAGAATTGAACATAAAAATTTAAAAATAAGAATGTATCTTAAAGTGTAAACATTTATTACATATAGCTTTTTAAATTACAAATTAAATTTAAAAAGTAGTCTCTCTCTTCCACAATTCTGCTTCCTGTAGTCTCATTATCTGTGCTTTAGGCTTTTTAATGTAGGATCCATATATAAATAAACACATATACACATATGTAACATTACCTTATATAATTGAGTTTTGATATAATCTATTTCCTTTGAAAATGTTATATTTTTGAAAATGTTTTCTCATAGTCCATAGGCTTTACTCATCTTTGACAGAAGTCTGCAACATACAAACACACACACACACACACACACACACACACACACACGGACCTGACTTGTATAATGTTTCAATTCTTCAATCATTTTTGTTGTGCCCAAATCTGAGATCCCATTTGACTTTTGCTTAGCAATGAAAGGGTCGTGGTTTGCCATTTTCTCTCCTCATTTTGTAGTTGAGGAAACTGAGGCAAACAGAGTCAAGTGATTTGCCCAGGATCACACAGCAAGTAATTGTCTGAGGTGAGATTTGTACTCAGGAAAATGAATCTTCCTGCCTCTAAGCCTGGCCATGTCAGTATACTCTTTAATTGTAAAAATAATTTACTTAGATGCTCCTGAAAAGTACATTTTAAACTTATTGCACTGGGAAACTACATTTCCAGAGGAAGGCCCTATTCTTAGGATTATATCATTTTATAGGATAATTCTGTGATTTTATTGCAGACACAGTCATCATTATGCAGTAAATTGTTTTTCTTTCAGGAATTTGGATACATTTTATGTTGACCATAACTGACGGGAAGGGTGCAGAGTGAAGTAGGAAGCTATGTTTTGAATTAGCCTGGTTTATTTTCAACTTATTATTACTGTCTCAGGACTATTCCCCAGAAACCTAAAATATAATGTATAGTGATAATATGGTATATGTCTGCCTGGGACACATCTCTACACTTTCAGAAGCAATTATCATTACTCAGTAAATTGTTTTTTGTCATGATTTTGGATAAATTTCATGTTGACTATAACTATAGTTATATCTATATCTATATCTATCTATCTATATATATATAGTTGATTGTAATTATTTAGACATATATATTCTCTCTGTATATACACATACATATATATTTGGATATAGGTATATATATATATATATATATATATATATGTATATATGAAACAGAAGGGACTAAAACTGAAGACTATAACTGCAGAGTGAAGTAGAGAGCTATGATTTTAATTGATCTGGTTTATTTTCCATTGACTGCTATTGCTTCAGGACTATTCCCCAAAAGCCTAAAAAAAATGTATAGGGAAAATATGGTATATGTTTGCTTGTGACGAACCTCTACACTTTCATATTTAACCACACTTTAGAGATCAACTCATCACTTTATTTTAAGAGTGCAATATATAACACTTTCTTGATATAACTGCCATTTTGATTAACTCTCAAAGAATTTTTTATTTTACATTTGTGAAAAACAAGCATTTCTTTAACATAGTACAATAAAAAATCATTTTTAATATTAGTGATTTGTTTTTATTCCTTACTTTAAAAAATTAAACAATTATTTATTTTTTTCATAAAATCATCTTCTAGTTCTCTTTATTAATTCAATTGTTTTATTACACACAATTTTTATTATCCTTATAAATCTCATTTAATTTTTAAGAATTCTGATTTAATATTTAATTGGGATTTTTAATTTGTTCTTTGTCTAGAGGTTTTATTTTTAAATTATGTATCCAAATCATTGGTCTGCTCTTTATCTATTTTATTGTTATAAATATTTAGAGAGATAAATTTTCCTTGCATTACTGATATTACTGCTTAAGCTATCTCATTTTTGTCATTTTCTTTAATGAAATTATTGAATGTGTTCTTTGACCATTCATTTTTTAAGCTTATTGTTTAGTTTTCAATTGATTTTTAACCTGCATTTCTTTTTATGGAGAAGACAAGCAACAAGCTCTACATCTTTCCAATATAAATGTAGCCTATTGTTCAGAGGGTCATTTTTATGACTTCCTTCATTGGTGGAAATTGCACAATGAACCCCGCCTATGTGAAGGGAGGAGCTGATTAGTACTAAAGACAAGAGAAAAGAGAGATCCTGGGTTTTTTTTGGCGGGGGTGTGGGGGTGCTTCAATCTAGAAGAAAGAACGCAAGTTGTTTCAAACTCTCTTTAGACATCTGAGGGAGGAAAGTGACTGGGAGAAAACCACCATGTATAAGAGTTGATTCAGGGGTTTAGCCGAGTCTGGATCTGGGTTCCAGTCTGAGATCATGCTAGGACAGCTTGCATTGGAACTGCATACTGAATTCCCATCCTGGTGTCTGTTGAACTTCTAGTTTCCTTCAGCTGGAAAATATTCTACTCTGTCTTTTGGGGTGTTCTGATGCTCTAAAATTTTTTAGAGTTGTTATTTAAAGAAACTTGGAGCGGTTAACTCATGTTAAGTGAGTTCCTGCCTTTACTCTGACATATTGACTGTCCTTGATTTCTTGAAATGATTTCTCCAGGTTCCTTTTTTGTTCATGGCTTTCAAATAGTGTGATAATTCTTATCTTGTCTCTCCTGCATCTATTTTACAGTGTATTTCCAGTGTGATATTTTACATTTGCTTCTTTTTGTTTCATTTTTTAAAACTAATACTTGATGTCTCATAGAGTTCAATTCCATTTGTGTAATTCTATTTTTAATTAATTATTTTCTTCAGTTAGCTTTTTTACCTTTATTTTTTTTTTTTTAATTTGGCCAGTTGTATTTCTAAAGGAGTTGTTTTGTTGAGTGTGTATATATATATATATATATATATATATATATATATATATATATATATATATATATATATATATATATATATATATATATATATATATATATATATATATATATATATATATATATATATATATATATATATATATATATATATATATATATATATATATATATATATATATATATATATATATATATATATATATATATATATATATATATATATATATATATATATATATATATATATATATATATATATATATATATATATATATATATATATATATATATATATATATATATATATATATATATATATATATATATATATATATATATATATATATATATATATATATATATATATATATATATATATATATATATATATATATATATATATATATATATATATATATATATATATATATATATATATATATATATATATATATATATATATATATATATATATATATATATATATATATATATATATATATATATATATATATATATATATATATATATATATATATATATATATATATATATATATATATATATATATATATATATATATATATATATATATATATATATATATATATATATATATATATATATATATATATATATATATATATATATATATATATATATATATATATATATATATATATATATATATATATATATATATATATATATATATATATATATATATATATATATATATATATATATATATATATATATATATATATATATATATATATATATATATATATATATATATATATATATATATATATATATATATATATATATATATATATATATATATATATATATATATATATATATATATATATATATATATATATATATATATATATATATATATATATATATATATATATATATATATATATATATATATATATATATATATATATATATATATATATATATATATATATATATATATATATATATATATATATATATATATATATATATATATATATATATATATATATATATATATATATATATATATATATATATATATATATATATATATATATATATATATATATATATATATATATATATATATATATATATATATATATATATATATATATATATATATATATATATATATATATATATATATATATATATATATATATATATATATATATATATATATATATATATATATATATATATATATATATATATATATATATATATATATATATATATATATATATATATATATATATATATATATATATATATATATATATATATATATATATATATATATATATATATATATATATATATATATATATATATATATATATATATATATATATATATATATATATATATATATATATATATATATATATATATATATATATATATATATATATATATATATATATATATATATATATATATATATATATATATATATATATATATATATATATATATATATATATATATATATATATATATATATATATATATATATATATATATATATATATATATATATATATATATATATATATATATATATATATATATATATATATATATATATATATATATATATATATATATATATATATATATATATATATATATATATATATATATATATATATATATATATATATATATATATATATATATATATATATATATATATATATATATATATATATATATATATATATATATATATATATATATATATATATATATATATATATATATATATATATATATATATATATATATATATATATATATATATATATATATATATATATATATATATATATATATATATATATATATATATATATATATATATATATATATATATATATATATATATATATATATATATATATATATATATATATATATATATATATATATATATATATATATATATATATATATATATATATATATATATATATATATATATATATATATATATATTCAAAATGGTGTAAGAATAATGAAACTATTCCAAAGTTTGTGGTAACAAAATATAAACCTATTAATTAGTTCAAGGTTAAAAGAGAACATTCTAAGAGTTTCTTAGAGGAGAGCAAGTTAGGGAATATCTTATGTTAATTCAAAGAAAAATCAGTTTTATTTAGGTTTATTATTTAATTTGAGAGCAACACATATTTGTAGAGTGTGTCCTTTCTATAAGACACCTCTTTTTAACACTTTAAGGTGAACTGCTATGTAATTTGGAATTACTTCAATTGCTTGTTCATTCCATCCCAGGTTTGTTTTCTTTTTTTGTTACTATTCTCATACAATTTATGATTTTTATTTAAATTCATTTATATATATGCATAAGTGTGTGTGTGTGTGTGTGTGTGTGTGTGTGTGTGTACTGTATATGAAGTGTTGTTATCTATGTTTTCTGTAAGTCTCATCCCCTTTAAAGGGAAGAATTAAATTAAATTAATTGGAGTTGCTGAGGTACAACTACACATCTCCCAGATTGCCTAAGATGACAGGAAAAGGTAATGCTGAATATTGGAGGGGATGTGGGAAAACTGAGACACTTACATTGCTAGTTGAGTTTTAAACTGATCCAAACATTCTAAACAATAGGAAGCTGTGTTCAAAGGACTACCAACCTGAAAAAAATATTTCTAGCAGCCCTTTTTGTAGTGGCAAAGAACTGGAAACTGAGGTGATGCCCATCAGTCGGGAAATGGCTGAATGGTATATCAATGTTATGGAATATTATTGTTCTAGAAGAAATGATCAACAGGATGATTTCATAGAGGCCTGGAAAGACTTACATGAACTGATGCTAAGTGAAGTCATTTGAACCATGGAAACACTGTACAACGCAACAATAGTATTATACAATGAACAATTCTGATGGACATGGCTCTTTTCATTCAGATGATTCAGACCACTGCCAGTGGTCTTGTGATGAAGAGAACCATCTGTACCCAAAGGAGACTGAGTGTGGATCACATCATATTTTTACTTTTATTGGTTGTTGCTTTATTGCATTTTGTTCTCTCTCTCTCTCTCTCTCTCTCTCTCTCTCTCTCTCTCTCTCTCTCTCTCTCTCTCTCTCTCTCTCTCTCTCTCTCTCTCTCTCTCTCTCTCTCTCTCTCTCTCTCTCTCTCTCTCTCTCTCTCTCTCTCTCTCTCTCTCTCTCTCTCTCTCTCTCTCTCTCTCTCTCTCTCTCTCTCTCTCTCTCTCTCTCTCTCTCTCTCTCTCTCTCTCTCTCTCTCTCTCTCTCTCTCTCTCTCTCTCTCTCTCTCTCTCTCTCTCTCTCTCTCTCTCTCTCTCTCTCTCTCTCTCTCTCTCTCTCTCTCTCTCTCTCTCTCTCTCTCTCTCTCTCTCTCTCTCTCTCTCTCTCTCTCTCTCTCTCTCTCTCTCTCTCTCTCTCTCTCTCTCTCTCTCTCTCTCTCTCTCTCTCTCTCTCTCTCTCTCTCTCTCTCTCTCTCTCTCTCTCTCTCTCTCTCTCTCTCTCTCTCTCTCTCTCTCTCTCTCTCTCTCTCTCTCTCTCTCTCTCTCTCTCTCTCTCTCTCTCTCTCTCTCTCTCTCTCTCTCTCTCTCTCTCTCTCTCTCTCTCTCTCTCTCTCTCTCTCTCTCTCTCTCTCTCTCTCTCTCTCTCTCTCTCTCTCTCTCTCTCTCTCTCTCTCTCTCTCTCTCTCTCTCTCTCTCTCTCTCTCTCTCTCTCTCTCTCTCTCTCTCTCTCTCTCTCTCTCTCTCTCTCTCTCTCTCTCTCTCTCTCTCTCTCTCTCTCTCTCTCTCTCTCTCTCTCTCTCTCTCTCTCTCTCTCTCTCTCTCTCTCTCTCTCTCTCTCTCTCTCTCTCTCTCTCTCTCTCTCTCTCTCTCTCTCTCTCTCTCTCTCTCTCTCTCTCTCTCTCTCTCTCTCTCTCTCTCTCTCTCTCTCTCTCTCTCTCTCTCTCTCTCTCTCTCTCTCTCTCTCTCTCTCTCTCTCTCTCTCTCTCTCTCTCTCTCTCTCTCTCTCTCTCTCTCTCTCTCTCTCTCTCTCTCTCTCTCTCTCTCTCTCTCTCTCTCTCTCTCTCTCTCTCTCTCTCTCTCTCTCTCTCTCTCTCTCTCTCTCTCTCTCTCTCTCTCTCTCTCTCTCTCTCTCTCTCTCTCTCTCTCTCTCTCTCTCTCTCTCTCTCTCTCTCTCTCTCTCTCTCTCTCTCTCTCTCTCTCTCTCTCTCTCTCTCTCTCTCTCTCTCTCTCTCTCTCTCTCTCTCTCTCTCTCTCTCTCTCTCTCTCTCTCTCTCTCTCTCTCTCTCTCTCTCTCTCTCTCTCTCTCTCTCTCTCTCTCTCTCTCTCTCTCTCTCTCTCTCTCTCTCTCTCTCTCTCTCTCTCTCTCTCTCTCTCTCTCTCTCTCTCTCTCTCTCTCTCTCTCTCTCTCTCTCTCTCTCTCTCTCTCTCTCTCTCTCTCTCTCTCTCTCTCTCTCTCTCTCTCTCTCTCTCTCTCTCTCTCTCTCTCTCTCTCTCTCTCTCTCTCTCTCTCTCTCTCTCTCTCTCTCTCTCTCTCTCTCTCTCTCTCTCTCTCTCTCTCTCTCTCTCTCTCTCTCTCTCTCTCTCTCTCTCTCTCTCTCTCTCTCTCTCTCTCTCTCTCTCTCTCTCTCTCTCTCTCTCTCTCTCTCTCTCTCTCTCTCTCTCTCTCTCTCTCTCTCTCTCTCTCTCTCTCTCTCTCTCTCTCTCTCTCTCTCTCTCTCTCTCTCTCTCTCTCTCTCTCTCTCTCTCTCTCTCTCTCTCTCTCTCTCTCTCTCTCTCTCTCTCTCTCTCTCTCTCTCTCTCTCTCTCTCTCTCTCTCTCTCTCTCTCTCTCTCTCTCTCTCTCTCTCTCTCTCTCTCTCTCTCTCTCTCTCTCTCTCTCTCTCTCTCTCTCTCTCTCTCTCTCTCTCTCTCTCTCTCTCTCTCTCTCTCTCTCTCTCTCTCTCTCTCTCTCTCTCTCTCTCTCTCTCTCTCTCTCTCTCTCTCTCTCTCTCTCTCTCTCTCTCTCTCTCTCTCTCTCTCTCTCTCTCTCTCTCTCTCTCTCTCTCTCTCTCTCTCTTCTCTACTTGTAACATAATATATCTCTTATGCCAGTCCTGATGAGGGACAAGGTTCACAAAACTTTCTCCTCTCTTTACTCCAGATGTTTTCTACAATCTTTGTAGATTACAGGTAAAACAGAATATGTCCTTTATTTCATATGTAGAAGAAAATGATGGCCATCTCTCAGTTGTCCCTATACCAGTGTAAATTGGTTTTCTCAACATTCTCAATTCTATGACAAAAATAATTTCTAAAGGAGGAGAATATTTAATATACATTTCCGAAGGAGAGTTCAAAATAATCTGAAAGAGGTGAAATACGAAAGTTCACTATAAAAGGATCCAAAAAAATTCTAGACATAATGATCCTCATGATGAAAATGATTTTTACATTTAATGTTTCTTCTAATTTATAAGATATGTGACTCTTTTATCCTACTGCGCACTGACCTGCTCTCATTGTCTTTTTAATGATATCGCCTCTTAGGAGGAGAAATAGAATGTTGAACTAGGGAACAACCAGGAAAAGGAGAATCTTGGGATCTTTTCTTTTTCCAGAGGTAGTAGAAATGATGGAGAAGTTGGGAATCAGAACTGATAAGCACAAATGGACTGATGGCTGAGAAATTTGCAGCCAAGAGGGCTGATGTGGGAATCAACCAGCCATAATATTTATCAAAAATAAAGAGATAAAATGACAAAACAGAATTGATTGAGTAGAAGGATATATAGGTGCTCACCAACACTAAAATGGTGTAGGTGGCTTTAATCTCAGGAGATCTAATTGGCAAATGGTGGGAGCTGTGAATATGCTGGACTTGTCGATGGCGTCTTTGCCGGACAAGCACCAGATAGCCACTGGCTATGACCATAAATCCCACACAAAGGAAATCAGGAATAGAGAACAAAATTATAAATACAGAGACTTTGAATGATGCTAGAGCAAATTGTGAACAGAATCCAGTATTCCATAGCCTCGTGTTGTTACTTCTTTCTGTAAACTTCTGCATATTTCCCAACATATAGACATTTATTAGAATGTGTAGGATCCAGCAAAAAAGGCAAAAGGGAGCAATGTAATTTGAGGCTTGAGCTTTGAGTTTTGACCAAATGGAAAAAGTAAAAGGATTGATGGTGATAATCTGAAACCCACTCAGAAAGCAAGTGATAGTGAGAGAAACATTACGGGCCACTCGGTGGAGGAAATGAATCACATTACAGCCAACATGATCCAGGAAATATTTCATCCCCAAACCAATCATTGTCTGAGGGACTCCCTTGGAAATGAGCACGATGGAGCTGGCCAGAGACAAGTGGAAGAAAATGGAGTCTATGGACCGCAGCCTGTTGTCATTATAGAAAGTGATGGTATAACGACAAAGGAGAAAGACGTTTCCCAGCATTCCAGCTCCTGTCTGTATGAAGAAGACAATACCTAGAACTAAATCAAGGAAAACAAGTTTCTCACTGACTAAAGTAGAAATGTTTTAAGAGACAGATGCAAGAAATATAAAAAGGGAGGAAGGAAGGAAGGAACAAAAAGTAGAGAAAAAGGAGGGAGGGAAGAGAGAGTAAAGGATGGGGATATTGAGGGATTAAAGAGGAAGGAAGGAAGGGAGGAAAGTAGAGAAGGAGATAGGAAGGAAGGCCAGAAGAGAAGTGGGGAAGGATGAAGGAAGGAAGGAAAAGAGGAAGGAAAGTGGGAGGAAGGAAGGAAGGAAAAGAGGAAGGAAAGTGGGAGGGAGGAAGGAAAGAAAGCAGGAGGGAGGGATGGCAGAAAGAAATGTTCTCAGAGAAAGATGCAAGAAACAAACAAGGAAGGAAAAGAGGGAAGAAAGAAAGGAAGAAAGAATGAGGAAAGAAAGAAACAGGGAAGAAGGAAGGAAGAGAGGAAGGAAAGAAGCAGTTTTCCAACATTATTCTAAAAGACAATTTTGAGAAATTAAAACAAATCATGATCAACTTGATTGTATTTCTTGAATTTTCCTTTGGTAGTGAGTAGAGGGCAAATACCTAAATACTAAAAAGTCATCTAGGCATAGCACCACTATTTACTCAGACAAAGAAAAAATGAGGAAAAGATAGAAATAGATGGGGAAAGAGAAAGGGAATAAAGGAAGAGAGAGAAATCTGGATGTATGGTTGTTTATAGAAGGAAAATTGTGAATAAAAAAAAACATTAAGATATTTTAGATTATGAAACATCGAAAAAACACAGAATTACAATTTGAAATGTTACATTTAAGAGATGATACTTAAGTGAAAATACAGTCATGATACTTTTTAACATCATAAATTTCTACAGAAGGAGAAAGAGTGTCCATCTGTCTCTCTGCCTGCTTCTCTATTGATTTTTGCTTGTCTCTTATTCTCTCTGACTCTTTCTCTGTATGTCTATGGCTTTCTATTTGTGTGTGTGTGTGTGTGTGTGTGTGTCTGTGTCTCTGTCACTTTGTTTTTCTCTATCTCTCCTTTCTGTCTGTCTTTGTTCCTCTATCTACACACACACACAATAGAATAAAGAAGAGAGATACAATTATATCATAAGCAATAGTTGAATCATTCATCTGAAAAGTTCTCATTCTTTCTACCCTTTTCATTTAGATTATAATAATGCAAGTAAAGGAATCCTGTCAAAATTATCCATCCATAATACAAACAGAAGTTGCTGATAGAAGATAATCCAGATGAAATAAAATAAAAAAGAAATAGCCTTGATACTGATGGGGGTGAACCCTGAAACTGTCCTCCTTGACTTTTGGGGTAAGCTCTGAAACTCTCCTCTGACAGAGGCCAGCCCTTCAGGTCAGTTAAGTGGTTTCATTAAGATTAGCCCAGGACCACTCCCTACTTGGCTCCAACTTAAGTGATCTCATTTACCTGGAGATCTGGACCTGATTTCTATTGAGTACCTGCACCCTCTAGTGAAGTGAAAATTAGTCCAGGATCACTCCTAGTGGCTGGAACTTAAATGGTCTCATTGAATTGGAAATCTAGAGCTGGGGGCAGTGACAACATTGAAGGAATCTCATTCAATAAAAATCCCAGTCTCAGATTTCTTACAAAAAGACAATTTTCAACTTCAAATCTTTGCAGGAGTCCAAAGTCGGGTTATGCTTTGCCAAGGGACCTCTCCTCTTGGCACAGCTGCCTACCAGGACTCCTGCCAGCTGTGAAGAGACCTTCTCAGTGATAATCTCTTGCTATTTCTCTGTCAGGACTCTTGCAACTGAGGAGTCTGTCTACCTAGCAAAGCTGGCTTCTCAGCCAACAATAAACTTCCCTTTTACAGCCAGACTTTTTGGGTTCATGTATTCTTTCATGTTGAACCTGTGCCAACAAGAGGGATTCTTTGCACTGCCACTAACAGCATCAGTACTTCTTATGCTCACTAGAAACAAAAGGCAGAAAAACTTTTAATGGGACCCTCCATTGCCATATCCAGGGGCTAATATGTAATTCACACAAAAACAAAACAAATCATAGACAGAAAACAAAAGCAAAACAAAGAGATAACTAGGAACAGAGAGACAATTGCTTCAAATAAAAGATCTCTCCAAATGAACACTCCACCTATTTGGCTGGCCATCTTCATTTAAAACATCCCATAATTCTCTCAATGTATCCAATTCAAATGGTTCTATGTATTTTCATTGCTAAATGAAATCATCCCTGGTAGTCATAAACCAGCTCTCCCTCACTTAAATCAAAATCACTTGCATGTCACGGATGTCATGGATCTTAGTGAATAAAGGTTACTCAATAGCAAGCTACATATAAAAGGAGAAAAAAAAAGATCATTCTAATAATAATAATTAAATAATAAATAAAAAAGATAATTCTAATAATAATAATAATAATAATAATAATTAAATAATAAATAAAAAAGATAATTCTAATTGACCTGTCTTAAATTTAAATGAACTTTCAAAAGTTAGCTTACTCTCCATAGCTCCTGATTTATTTTTCCTTCAGACCAACCCAGAATCTCCCTCTAAAAAGGTTGCTTTGAAAAATTATGAAAAAATAAAATAAAAAAGATAATTCTAATAATAATAATAATAATTAAATAATAAATAAAAAAGATAATTCTAATAATAATAATAATAATTAAATAATAAATAAAAAAGATAATTCTAATAATAATAATTAAATAATAAATAAAAAAGATAATTCTAATAATAATAATTAAATAATAAATAAAAAAGATAATTCTAATAATAATAATAATAATTAAATAATAAATAAAAAAGATAATTCTAATAATAATAATTAAATAATAAATAAAAAAGATAATTCTAATTGACCTGTCTTAAATTTAAATGAACTTTCAAAAGTTAGCTTACTCTCCATAGCTCCTGATTTATTTTTCCTTCAGACCAACCCAGAATCTCCCTCTAAAAAGGTTGCTTTGAAAAATTATGAAAAAATAAAATAAAAAAGAAATAGCCTTGATACTGATCGGGGTGAACCCTGAAACTGTCCTCCTTGACTTTTGGGGTAAGCTCTGAAACTCTCCTCTGACAGAGGCCAGCCCTTCAGGTCAGTTAAGTGGTTTCATTAAGATTAGCCCAGGACCACTCCCTACTTGGCTCCAACTTAAGTGATCTCATTTACCTGGAGATCTGGACCTGATTTCTATTGAGTACCTGCACCCTCTAGTGAAGTGAAAATTAGTCCAGGATCACTCCTAGTGGCTGGAACTTAAATGGTCTCATTGAATTGGAAATCTAGAGCTGGGGGCAGTGACAACATTGAAGGAATCTCATTCAATAAAAATCCCAGTCTCAGATTTCTTACAAAAAGACAATTTTCAACTTCAAATCTTTGCAGAAGTCCAAAGTCGGGTTATGCTTTGCCAAGGGACCTCTCCTCTTGGCACAGCTGCCTACCAGGACTCCTGCCAGCTGTGAAGAGACCTTCTCAGTGATAATCTCTTGCTATTTCTCTGTCAGGACTCTTGCAACTGAGGAGTCTGTCTACCTAGCAAAGCTGGCTTCTCAGCCAACAATAAACTTCCCTTTTACAGCCAGACTTTTTGGGTTCATGTATTCTTTCATGTTGAACCTGTGCCAACAAGAAGGATTCTTTGCACTGCCACTAACAGCATCAGTACTTCTTATAGCTATATACCTAGGGACATGGAAAATTTTCTTGGATAAAAAGGGATACTGAGTGGAAAAAGTTTAAGAAACTACCATATACATAACCTAGGCATAAAGAATGAGATTATCAATAAATTAGAGGAACATAGGATAGTTTATCTCTCAGACTTGTGGAGGAGAAAGAAATTTGTGACCAAAGATGAATTAGAGACCATTATTGATCAGAGAAATGCAAATTAAGACAACTCTGAGATACCACTACACACCTGTCAGATTGGCTAAGATGACAGGAAAAAATAATGATGAATGTTGGAGGGGATGCGGGAAAACTGGTGGAATTGTGAACGAATCCAACCATTATGGAGAGCAATCTGGAATTATGCCCAAAAAGTTATCAAATTGTGCATACCCTTTGATCCAGCAGTGTTTGTATTGGGCTTATATCCCAAAGAAATACTAAAGAAGGGAAAGGGACCTGTATGTGCCAAAATGTTTGTAGCAGCCCTATTTGTAGTGCTAGAAACTGGAAAATGAATGGATGCCCATCAATTGGAGAATGGCTGGGTAAATTGTGGTATATGAATGTTATGGAATATTATTGTTCTGTAAGAAATGACCAGCAGGATGAATACAGAGAGGACTGGCGAGACTTACATGAACTGATGCTAAGTGAAATGAGCAGAACCAGGAGATCATTATACACTTCGACAACGATATTGTATGAGGATGTATTCTGATGGAAGTGAATTTCTTTGACAAAGAGACCTGAGTTTCAATTGATAAATGGTCAAAGGATATGAACAGACAATTTTCAGATGATGAAATTGAAACTATTACCACTCATATGAAAGCCTGTTCCCAATCATTATTGATCAGAGAAATGCAAATTAAGACAACTCTGAGATACCACTACACACCTGTCAGATTGGCTAAGATGACAGGAAAAAATAATGATGAATGTTGGAGGGGATGCGGGAAAACTGGTGGAATTGTGAACGAATCCAACCATTATGGAGAGCAATCTGGAATTATGCCCAAAAAGTTATCAAATTGTGCATACCCTTTGATCCAGCAGTGTTTGTATTGGGCTTATATCCCAAAGAAATACTAAAGAAGGGAAAGGGACCTGTATGTGCCAAAATGTTTGTAGCAGCCCTATTTGTAGTGCTAGAAACTGGAAAATGAATGGATGCCCATCAATTGGAGAATGGCTGGGTAAATTGTGGTATATGAATGTTATGGAATATTATTGTTCTGTAAGAAATGACCAGCAGGATGAATACAGAGAGGACTGGCGAGACTTACATGAACTGATGCTAAGTGAAATGAGCAGAACCAGGAGATCATTATACACTTCGACAACGATATTGTATGAGGATGTATTCTGATGGAAGTGAATTTCTTTGACAAAGAGACCTGAGTTTCAATTGATAAATGATGGACAGAAGCAGCTACACCCAAAGAAAGAACACTGGGAAACGAATGTGAACTATCTACATTTTTGTTTTTTCTTCCCGGGTTATTTATACCTTCTGAATCCAATTCTCCCTGTGCAACAAGAGAACTGTTCGGTTCTGCAAACATATATTGTATCTAGGATATACTGCAACATATCCAACATATATAGGACTGCTTGCCATCTAGGGGAGGGGGTGGAGGGAGGGAGGGGAAAAATCGGAACAGAAATGAGTGCAAGGGATAATGTTGTAAAAAAATTACCCTGGCATGGATTCTGTCAATATAAAGTAATTATTAAATAATAAATAAAAAAGATAATTCTAATTGACCTGTCTTAAATTTAAATGAACTTTCAAAAGTTAGCTTACTCTCCATAGCTCCTGATTTATTTTTCCTTCAGACCAACCCAGAATCTCCCTCTAAAAAGGTTGCTTTGAAAAATTATGAAAAAATAAAATAAATAAAAACGTTGCCTTAAGCTTCTTTAGTTGATGTAGACTGGAATCAGTGAAGGTAAGATCTCAACAAAAACCCATTTCCTTCCTACCAGTCCAGTATCTAGAAGGTACACAGGAGGGTGGGCGAGTAGAGGAGTGTAGATAGACTTAGCAGAAATTACTATAGACACTATGGAAACAAAGCTCTTCTCTGAGGCAAGGAGCAAATAGCATTGAGTATCTTTACCATATACCAATAACCAAGGTTATTTCTGTGGTAGAAAAGAAAATACCTGTAAAAATGAGAAAAAAGCAAGTAAACAGCAACAAAAAGGTGAAAGTACTTATGTTGTGATCCACATCATACTATCACTGCATTCTTTGGTTTTTTATTGATATATTATCTGTGACAATATATCTTTTGACATAAAAAGGAAGGAATAAAAATTCATAGTGTATAATATGTGGTAGGTAGTATGCTAATTTGGGACACTTACAAAAAAGTTATACAGTTCATGTTCTTAAGGGATTTATATTTTGCACAAGGAAGATCAACTATGAGAAGGTCAAGGGAGATGTTTGATTTGAGGAGACCCAACGACAGTGAATGATGACATTAGATTGTCAATGTGCTCATCCCTAGGTGGAAAGATGTTCATCTGATTAGTGTTCCCAGAGATCAAGTTAGGCAACGAACTTTGGTTTTGAATTTAGCACATGTATAACTTGTGATTTATGACATATCTCTGAGGTAAATATGCACAAATTCTCAATAATCAGGAGCTATGTCCACCAGAATGGAGAATGTAGGGCTGAGTTTGAGGCAGAAGATAGAACAGGAAGGCATAACAGCTATCTGAGTGTGTGTGTGTGGACCAGATATGCATCTTTAGCCAATGTCATCACCAAAAACTATACAAGAGGGAGGATTCTGGAGTAGATCAGTAAATTTCAAGTTCTCTAGATTTCTCCCACAAACAGAACAAATCTGTACCTAAGGAAAAACATAGATTGTGGAAAATCAAGAAGACTTAAGGAAGAACAGGGGTCCTGCTGACATAACCCAAAAAGATCTGAAATAATCCCTAGGCTGGGATTCACCAGTGTGAAGTGCAAACATCTCCAGGCTAGCTCTATAGAAACACTAAGTGGGGAACTGAATAGCTGGGTTTGGCTGGAGCCTTAGCAGAAACCAAAGAAAATTTCATCTACCTGATGGCTTGAGAAGCTGGGGTCTGAGTTCTAGAAGACAGAGGGTATAAGCTCACCCCATTACTAGGGAGTTATCCCATGCCTAGGGGAAAGGGTATTCCCTTTTTGATCCAGCCAGTCTCTTCTCACAGTGGCTCCATGAAGGCAGCCAGTTCTCAGACCTACCATGTAAGGTGCAGTAAATATTCCTCTCCTCCAGAAGCATGTGGACCCCCTTCTCTGAACCCAATTCTTATGGAGCAGAAACAGGGAGACCAGAAGCCTGGCCTTTCTCCTAAGATAAGGTTAAGATCCTTCAGTCCCAGACCCTCTGTTGAACCCTGAGCCTGATTTTTCCCTCTGCTTTTATTTGCTAGACTCTGGGACAGAAATAATTTCCCACCCATTCAGCCACAGTTTATCTGCAACTGCTTGCAGCTCTCAACAATTCTTTTGCTGGGTTTGCTGTACCTCTTCATGTTCTCATCCATTCTGTCCTGAGGGACTGACTAAAATGATTCTAGGACCTCGAAGATGTCCACTTTGCCTTGCCTAGGACGTCAGCTGGTGAGAAGATGGGAGTCTATCTCCTGACCCTCCCAGGAGCCTTCAAGGGGCCTCGGGTCACCAGAGACAACTGTGGACCTGAGAATGGAGAATAAGCATCATTTCCATTGAATCACTGGGTCTCCCAGTCCCTGAGGACCTGCCCAGGACTGTGTAGTCTGTGTGAACCCCTGGCAATTGTTTCCTTCCCAGCCCCATCTATGGGGCAGACTAAGAGCTGTACAGCTGGGGATCCCACCTATCCTGGGGTCAGGTCTGACCATGGGCAGAAGGAAGGAATTGGGAAATGAAGGGAGGAGTAGGGAGGGGATATCTATGAATGTTCTACCCCATAGGGCCTAGACAGAGCATGAGAGAGAGTTGGGGCAGCCCAGGCCCAGGCATGGAACCTAAGGAAGCCAAGTTCTTGGGGTGTCTTTGGAATATTATTGTTCTGTAAGAAATGACCAGCAGGATGAATACAGAGAGGACTGGCGAGACTTACATGAACTGATGCTAAGTGAAATGAGCAGAACCAGGAGATCATTATACACTTCGACAACGATATTGTATGAGGATGTATTCTGATGGAAGTGAATTTCTTTGACAAAGAGACCTAACTGAGTTTCAACTGATAAATGATGGACAGAAGCAGCTACACCCAAAGAAAGAACACTGGGAAACGAATGTGAACTATTTGCATTTTTATTTTTCTTCCCAGGTTATTTTTACCTTCTGAATCCAATTCTCCCTGTGCAACAAGAGAACTGTTCGGTTCTGCAAACATATATTGTATCTAGGATATAATGCAACATATCTAACAATATAAGACTGCTTGCCATCTAGGGGAGGGGGTGGAGGGAGGGAGGAGAAAAATCGTAACAGAAATGAGTGCAAGGAATAATGTTGTAAAAAAAATTACCCTGGCATGGATTTTGTTAATATAAAGTAATTATTAAATAATAAAAAAAGAAACTACCATATATTATGAAGCTATAACAATACTAAACCTATATACATCAAATACAACAGCATCTAAATTGTTAAAAGAAATATTAAGTGAATTACAAATGTTATGTGAAGAGAAGATAGATAATAGTACTATAATAGTGGGAGACATTCTCAGAATTAAAGAAATCTAACAAATGTAAATAAATAAATAAGTCAAGGAAGTGAATAGAATTTTAGATAATCTAGATATGATAAATATCTAGAAAGAAATGAGTGAGAATAAAAAGAAATACATCCTTTTTTCTCAGCTGTTTATAGAATCTTTACAAAAATTGATCAAGTGAAAATTTTATAGTCAAAAACTGAAAAGCAGAAATATTAAAAGTATCCTTTTCAGATCTCAATACAATAAAAAAACATATTTAATAATGGACCAAGTAAACAGAGATTAGAAACTAATTGAAGATTAAGTAATCACATCTTAAAAGAATGAATAGGTTAAAGACAAATCACACAAATAATAATTTCATTACAGAGAATGAAAATAATGTAACAACATATCCGTGGGATGCAATATAAACAGCATTCAGAGGAAAATTTATGTCTCTGAATTCTTACATCAATAAAAGAAAATGAAAAGCAATAATTATCTATGCAATTAGGAAAAACTAGAAAAAGAACAAAATAGAAATCTTCAATTAAACACTAACTTGAATATTCCTAAAAATTAAAGGATGAATAAAACTGAGTGTAAAAAAAATTGAATTAAGTGATAAAATTAGAAGTTGTTTTTTTTTTTTTTGTATTCTGATTTATTTTGTAGCAAGAAAGTCAAGATGGATACAATTCATTTTTATCAGTATTGATCCTTCTACTCATTATTTCATAAGTGTCCTACTTTTAGACTCATAGGGCATAGATTTATACTTTCTAAAACCTTTCCAGATTTTAGCACATTTGGCTCCATTGTTCATCATTTTCTTGTTCTCATCATAGAAACAAGTTATTGGACAACGATGAGGGACATCTTGTATTTTCTTTATTCTATGGCTTGCCATGACCAAAGAAAGGACCTTATTTGAAGACTGCTCACAGAAGTGCAATCAACTAGAAGTTGTGTTCAGCTCCCAAAGATGAAGAGAACCCAGAATTACTTCTTCATCTCAATAAAAATGAGTAATCATATAGAAAAAATAATAGAATGTTATGTATGTATAAGCTTTGCATTTCCTTCATGTTACTATTTGATGAGAGATTTTTTTTTTGTATTCTGATTTATTTTGTAGCAAGAAAGTCAAGATGGATACAATTCATTTTTATCAGTATTGATCCTTCTACTCATTATTTCATAAGTGTCCTACTTTTAGACTCATAGGGCATAGATTTATACTTTCTAAAACCTTTCCAGATTTTAGCACATTTGGCTCCATTGTTCATCATTTTCTTGTTCTCATCATAGAAACAAGTTATTGGACAACGATGAGGGACATCTTGTATTTTCTTTATTCTATGGCTTGCCATGACCAAAGAAAGGACCTTATTTGAAGACTGCTCACAGAAGTGCAATCAACTAGAAGTTGTGTTCAGCTCCCAAAGATGAAGAGAACCCAGAATTACTTCTTCATCTCAATAAAAATGAGTAATCATATAGAAAAAATAATAGAATGTTATGTATGTATAAGCTTTGCATTTCCTTCATGTTACTATTTGATGAGAGATTTTTTTTTTGTATTCTGATTTATTTTGTAGCAAGAAAGTCAAGATGGATACAATTCATTTTTATCAGTATTGATCCTTCTACTCATTATTTCATAAGTGTCCTACTTTTAGACTCATAGGGCATAGATTTATACTTTCTAAAACCTTTCCAGATTTTAGCACATTTGGCTCCATTGTTCATCATTTTCTTGTTCTCATCATAGAAACAAGTTATTGGACAACGATGAGGGACATCTTGTATTTTCTTTATTCTATGGCTTGCCATGACCAAAGAAAGGACCTTATTTGAAGACTGCTCACAGAAGTGCAATCAACTAGAAGTTGTGTTCAGCTCCCAAAGATGAAGAGAACCCAGAATTACTTCTTCATCTCAATAAAAATGAGTAATCATATAGAAAAAATAATAGAATGTTATGTATGTATAAGCTTTGCATTTCCTTCATGTTACTATTTGATGAGAGATTTTTTTTTTTTTTGTATTCTGATTTATTTTGTAGCAAGAAAGTCAAGATGGATACAATTCATTTTTATCAGTATTGATCCTTCTACTCATTATTTCATAAGTGTCCTACTTTTAGACTCATAGGGCATAAATTTATACTTTCTAAAACCTTTCCAGATTTTAGCACATTTGGCTCCATTGTTCATCATTTTCTTGTTCTCATCATAGAAACAAGTTATTGGACAACGATGAGGGACATCTTGTATTTTCTTTATTCTATGGCTTGCCATGACCAAAGAAAGGACCTTATTTGAAGACTGCTCACAGAAGTGCAATCAACTAGAAGTTGTGTTCAGCTCCCAAAGATGAAGAGAACCCAGAATTACTTCTTCATCTCAATGCAATAAAAAAACATATTTAATAATGGACCAAGTAAACAGAGATTAGAAACTAATTGAAGATTAAGTAATCACATCTTAAAAGAATGAATAGGTTAAAGACAAATCATGCAAATAATAATTTCATTACAGAGAATGAAAATAATGTAACAACATATCCGTGGGATGCAATATAAACAGCATTCAGAGGAAAATTTATGTCTCTGAATTCTTACATCAATAAAAGAAAAAGAAAAGCAATAATTATCTATGCAATTAGGAAAAACTAGAAAAAGAACAAAATAGAAATCTTCAATTAAACACTAACTTGAATATTCCTAAAAATTAAAGGATGAATAAAACTGAGTGTAAAAAAAATTGAATTAAGTGATAAAATTAGAAGTTGTTTTTTTTTTTTAAATATATACATAAACCCACTGGTTAATTTGATTTAAAAAGGGAGAAGAGAATCAAATCACTAGTATCAAAACTGAAAAGAAAGAATGTTAATGAAAATGAAATTAAAGTAATTATAGACTTATTTTGCCCAATTATGTTTCAATAAATTTAAATTTAAGTAAAATGAAAAAATATTTACAAAGATATAACTAGAAGAGAAAATAGAATATCTAAATAGAATATTTTTATTATTTTTAAATTTTTATTTATTTAAGATTTTTCAGTTACATTTAATACAATGTTTAACATTTGTTTTTAAAACTTTTGAGTTCCAGATTCTATCTCTTATCCCCACTCCCAGCTTCCATTAAGGAACCACTTGTGAAGATATGCAAAAACATTTCCATAAAAGTCATGTTGTGAAAGAAAACACCGATCTCCAATCCTAGTAAAAAAAAAAAAAGAAAAGAAAAGAAGTTTAAAAAGAGAGAGAAAGAAAGAGAAAATAAGCTTCAATCTGTATTCAGACACAGTCAGGTTCCTCTCTGCTTATAGGATTTTTCATAATAAATCCTTCACAGTAGTTGTAGATCATTGTACTGCTGAGAACAGCAAATTTATTTACAGCTGGTTATTTCAGAACATTGTTATTTCTTTGTATACAAGACATTTCACTTTGCTTCAGTTCATGAAGGATTTTCCATGTTTGCTTTTCTTTTTTTTTTTTTTATTTTTTTAATAGAAGAATGACATTCTTTTAGAATAATATGCCAAAATTTATAGATTATGATATTGATGTATTTTGGTTGCTTTGGGATTTAATTAAAATTAATCAGCTATTGATATTCTGGGGACAGACAAGAACTTTTCCTCTGCTTAAAGTTATTTCATTTGGTTGGATAAATTTTGTAATTTCAAACCTATTTTCAACTTAAAATTAAAAACATTTTTCATATGTTTTTATTGAAATTTTAAAAGTGCCATAAAATATTTACATATACATACACAGATACACATACACATGCCAGGTGATAAATTTCATCATTTTTAAAGATTAAGTTGATAGATTCTTATAAATAGCATAATTTATAGCATTTTAAAGCTTGCCAACCAATTGTCATATTTTCTCATTTAATCCCCATCAAAATATTGTAAAAAAGCTACTACTGTCATGTAATTTAAAGCAAGATGCATCTGACATTGAGAGAAGTGCACTGTGTTGACTTTGTGTGATAATTTCTCATTTAAGGTGTAATTAATTATTTTATTCAAAATTTTCACCTTTTAATATTGCATTGTGAAAACATTTGTACTATATTACATTTTGAAATTGAACTTGTGAATTCCTTCTTCTAGCATATAGCATCAAAAGCACCAAAGGATAAAAAAAGGATTTGGAATGGAAGATGGACTCCTGGTGTCATATCTATGTTATTTCAAAATAATTTGCTAACTTTCACATCCTTGAAACCAGGGAAAAACACAGAAAATACAACCACTGGTTTAAACTCAGTGGTTTAAGTACAATTATATGAAAATTCAACCAAATCCACAAGTTGTTCTTTGCTTCCCTAAAAGGATCCACAGTCTCTTCAGTAATACTCTTAAAAACCTAAATAAATCTCTTCATTTTCCTGTAGGATTTCCCAGCACTGACCGGTTCTTCCCAAGATTTCAAGAAAAGAATGCATAGAGATTTGGTACTGGGCAGTGTCTTCCTTATTCAGATGGCAGTTGGGATTCTTGGCATTTTTTTCCTCCTGAGTCTTTTCACCTTCACTTTCCTTATCGGTCACAAGCTGAGGACCATAGAGTGCCTTTTTGCCCACTTAGCCTTGGCCAACTCAAAAGTGTTTCTCTCCAAGGGAATCCCTCTAATGATTATATGTTTGGGTGTTAAAAATTTCTTGGGTCCTTTTGGATGTAAACTCATTGTTTATCTTTATAATATATCCCGGAGCATTTTCCTCAACATCACCTGCCTTTTGAGTGGTTTTCAGGTCATCACTATCAGTCCGAGTAACTCCAGGTGGGCAGAATTCAAAACCCAAGCCCCAAACTATATTGTCCCTTCTTGCTTCTTCTGCTGGTGCTTCTCCCTGCTGGTCAATTTTACTTTGCTTGGAACTATGCATAAAGCAAGATATATGACTAATGATACAAGGATGTGGTATCTGGGATACTGGTCAATGTTCTCTCCTATCTCTTTCAATGTCTCACTTTTTGCAATTGTCTTTTCTTTTCTTTTCTTTTCTTTTCTTTTCTTTTCTTTTCTTTTCTTTTCTTTTCTTTTCTTTTCTTTTCTTTTCTTTTCTTTTCTTTTCTTTTCTTTTCTTTTCTTTTCTTTTCTTTTCTTTTCTTTTCTTTTCTTTTCTTTTCTTTTCTTTTCTTTTCTTTTCTTTTCTTTTCTTTTCTTTTCTTTTCTTTTCTTTTCTTTTCTTTTCTTTTCTTTTCTTTTCTTTTCTTTTCTTTTCTTTTCTTTTCTTTTCTTTTCTTTTCTTTTCTTTTCTTTTCTTTTCTTTTCTTTTCTTTTCTTTTCTTTTCTTTTCTTTTCTTTTCTTTTCTTTTCTTTTCTTTTCTTTTCTTTTCTTTTCTTTTCTTTTCTTTTCTTTTCTTTTCTTTTCTTTTCTTTTCTTTTCTTTTCTTTTCTTTTCTTTTCTTTTCTTTTCTTTTCTTTTCTTTTCTTTTCTTTTCTTTTCTTTTCTTTTCTTTTCTTTTCTTTTCTTTTCTTTTCTTTTCTTTTCTTTTCTTTTCTTTTCTTTTCTTTTCTTTTCTTTTCTTTTCTTTTCTTTTCTTTTCTTTTCTTTTCTTTTCTTTTCTTTTCTTTTCTTTTCTTTTCTTTTCTTTTCTTTTCTTTTCTTTTCTTTTCTTTTCTTTTCTTTTCTTTTCTTTTCTTTTCTTTTCTTTTCTTTTCTTTTCTTTTCTTTTCTTTTCTTTTCTTTTCTTTTCTTTTCTTTTCTTTTCTTTTCTTTTCTTTTCTTTTCTTTTCTTTTCTTTTCTTTTCTTTTCTTTTCTTTTCTTTTCTTTTCTTTTCTTTTCTTTTCTTTTCTTTTCTTTTCTTTTCTTTTCTTTTCTTTTCTTTTCTTTTCTTTTCTTTTCTTTTCTTTTCTTTTCTTTTCTTTTCTTTTCTTTTCTTTTCTTTTCTTTTCTTTTCTTTTCTTTTCTTTTCTTTTCTTTTCTTTTCTTTTCTTCATATTCAACTCACATCTGTGCCTCCTGTCTCTATATACTCCTTCAAATTGCCATAATAATGACAAAGTTCTAATGAGTTACAAGTATTATCCTCCCAGGTAGGAATGTAAACAGATAAAATCTTATGAAGTCCCTTATGATTCTGATCTCTTCCGTAGTGCCCTGAAATCTGGGACCCCCTGTGCTTCTGGGAGAAGGAGCACTTGAAACTTCTGGGGTCCCTTGACACTTACACCTGCAAACTGGGGCTCCTTTATCTCAAGGTTATGAAAATCTGTCTCCTAAAATAATCGGTATCTTGTAACCCATCAGCTCATTAGCCTTGAGGACCCTGTGACATTTCAGCAGGTCTCACCTCCCTTAGCCAAAACTTGTGCTCACTGTGCCAGTCCTTTGTCTCCACCTCGCATTGGAACCTTCGCTCTACTTCTTGCTTCTGTTATTCCTCTTGTGCTATATTCTCCTCTCCCCTTAGTGGTTTTAGCCTTTATAAACCCCACCTCCTACCATTAGGGGCTGTCTGATTTGGTTATTATCCCCATCAGCTGCCAATAAATTCTCCACTTCAATTATATTGGTCTCTACTGGCATCTGTATCTTGGGCAAACACTTAGGCTTCTCCTGAGTCCGAGATTTGAATATCAAAGTTTCCATTCAGTTCTACTCTTTTCATCAGGAATGCTTTAAAATCCTCTCTTTCACTGAATCTCTCCCTACACATATACATATCCCCACATCTCCCCTCCCCTCTTAAAATAAAGGGGAAAAAATAAAGCCTCAGAAAATCCCCTAGGGACAGGACCTTGGGACAGGGAAGGGAAACTTATCCACAGGAAGACTCCTGATTCGAGGGTGGGGAATGACCACAGATTGTTCATCACAAACACTTCAGAGCCCAGAAGGAATTGGGAAACCTAGTCTTCTCCAGTGGGAGAAGGAGATTACTAAAACATAGAGCAAATTAGCTCATTTCTCGCCTGAAAGGGGGATTTTAATGTGTTCTCCACGATTCTCTTCGGAGCTCCACTACTCGTGTTGAACACCGCCAGGTCTGTTAATTTGTTATTCCATCAAGCTGTTTTCTTCCCGTGACCGGATATCTAAACCAGCCTGGACTGTAGTTGGGGGGGGGGGGGGGGGGGGGGGGGGGGGGGGGGGGGGGGGGGGGGGGGGGGGGGGGGGGGGGGGGGGGAGGGAAAGAAGGGGATTGAGAGCCCGTCTCTGGAGACATCATGTGGTCAACCTGGGAATAGCAGGACACTTGTCCTTGGATGTTTCAAAGTAAGTTTCATCCTTGGTGATCAGTATTTGCCCTGCGAATACATCCCTTTAATTCATTTAAGAAGAGAGATGTTCCTCGAATTTTGCTCCGATCCTGCCCTCAATTAGCTCATCCACCAGGTCCCTGGACAAAAAGGCTGAATCTCTTGACTGCCTCACCTATTCCGAGTCTGTCACTGTGAACCTAAATGCAGAAAATAAAAACACAGTAACAGGAGGCAAAAAGTCGTCCCGAAACAGATACACTTGTAACCAAATGCTTTGGAAAGTCTTTCCTTAGCCTTTAACTGACCACAATTCTGGCACTGACTATCCCCCGGTTTGGATGCCCTGAGCTGTCAGAGGGACCCCTGCTAGGGATTTCTGAAACGTTGTTATATCCTGAACCCTTATTCAATTTGTGGCCTGAGCACCAGGACTATGATTAGTCTCCTGTGAGAAATATACCTCTTGAGCTCAGAAAGGGGTGAAGTTAAAAGTCGGTTTTCTTACACATCTGCAGGAGTGGATGTGTCCCAATTCAGAATAAGCACACACCAGAGAGAGGAGGCTCGAGCATTCTAGCCCTTTTCCGGGCCAACAAAACCCTTCCCGATTTGCTGGGTATTCCAGGAGTCACAACTTTCTAATATGCTCTTACCTATTTACACCTAGATATCTTCCTCTGCCCACCATCCATTGCCTGACCATTAAAATAAGCCCAAACTCCTCCTGGAAAAGAGAAATTAATATTTTGGGGCTATTTGCACACGAGCACTTCAAGCAAAGCATAACCTTTACCAGAATTAAGTATCTCCTAACCTAGAACAGGACAGACAAGTTACATTTCATTTTATCTGGTCCTTCTGCTAAATGCTGCTCTGAAGTTTTGGAGACAAACTCTGTTATATCTCTCGGCTATTCAGCTAAACCATGTGGCCCTGGGCGTGGGGCTCCTGCAAAATGATTAAAACTTTTTGAAGGGCATTCTGGGTGATTATCTATTAGCCCTCCCCCCAAAAAGAAGCCAACTCAAATGAGAATTGTATGTTGTTCATTATAAATCAAATAATGTAAAATTATCGCTTGTTATTCAGAATGCTAGGAGGCTGTCAGATATGCAATTGGATGGAGTTTAAAACAAGTAATCTCTTACTTCAGTGCAGTCACATAAAATCTCATCATTTGTTAACTTCACAAGTCAAGTTGGGAAGCTCTCACTTGGGCGTATGGAAGTGTGACTGTGCAGAAAACTATGTTAGGAACAAATAGTATTTGATCATGATTTCTGCAAAGTAATAAAGTGTTGGCAATAACTGAGATTGAACAGAAGACACAAAGTAAAAGTTCCCCATAGCCAGTGTTCTGTGGTTTTCTGTAAAGGGCTGAAACCCTTGAAAGGTGTGCTTGACTCAGACAACCAAGCACTTAAAGCTAATTCCCTATTGGACAATAACTCTATTGGCATATTCTTGGAAAATGGCCCTTCTCCCTATTCCATGCTGGCTCTATCTTTTGGTGTATATAGATAATCGTAGGAGGGATAGAGGGTGGAGTGAGACATCCAGACTCACTTGGTCCCAGGACAGAGAGGAGAAAAGTGTGGAGATTCTGAACTCTAGATCCTTGGCAAAACTCCTGGCCGTTTTGTCCATCTCCTTCACTTCTCCCCCTGAAGACCAAGTACTTTTGCTTATCATGACTCCAGCTGCTCTTGAGGCCTCCCGGGAGCTAGTCTGGACTTTACATTTTGATGCCCAATGTGTGAACCAAGGATCCTAATTTCACCGAAGGAGTCCCGGTGATCAGGAAATAGGGTGAGTATTTTAATAGACAAATAAGGAACTTACTTTGTTAAGGGCTAAACTGGTAACCTTTTCTAACTGAAATGGGGCAGATAGTAGGAAAAGATTCTCCCCCACCCCCACCCCAAGGGAGCTCTGTAGAAAGGAGACTTAGGTGGATCAAGAGACAAAGTTTACTTGTAACTTGGCAGCAGATCGGTGGACTCTTGGATACATTAGAATGCATGTCCCCTTGGTTCTTCAAGTAAGAAGGAATAGAGGTGGATAATTGGAGACTAGTAGAAGATCAACTATGTGAATCCTACAATGATAAAGGTCCTGATTCAATTTCTAAGGAAACATTCTATATATACAACATAATACAATTGGACTTAAAGAATCCCACAAGTTACAGAAAAAAGAAAAGTTAAGAACAGCCAGATGAGGAAGTGTGAGCAAAAAGAGGAAGCTAAAGGACAGATTAATGGCAATATCACCACAGGGCATGAGAACTTGAAGGGCGGTGATTCTCACTTTCACAGCCCAGCTTCAACTCCACCTACACCAGAGCAGACCCTTGATGCCCCGCCCCTCCCCCAACTTCACTTTCCAGGGTTTAGGAGGAGTAGTGGGAGGGGCAGTGACATCACCAGCACCTCCTCTCCCAGCAATCACCAATCTCAGTGCATGGGAGAAACCCCCATTCAATTGAAGATTTTCTATTCAATTCCAGCTCAAGCTGACAACCTTCCCCCCTCCCCCCTCCCAGCAGGGCTGGGCTTGGAGCCAAAGGCTTATAAAAGAGCCAATTTTAAACCCTCTCCTGGCAGAGGACCTAAGATGCCGAGGAATCTGTCTTCCCGGCACAGCGAGCCCCTGGCTGGGGGATGTTCTCCTCCAGCGCTGCCCTCTCTTTCTCCTCCCCTCTTTCCCTAAGGAGACTTTATGGCTCTGCCGGGATCTCTCTCCCTGAAACTTCCCTTCCCTGCCGGGACTTTGCCACTGAGGAATTCCCCCTTTCTATTCCTGCGGAGCAAAGGCTGACTCCCCAAGGCCCAGAATAAACTTCTTGTTACCGGTCCAGCTTTTGGGGTTCGTAATTGATGATGCGCCGCCAGAAGGGGGTTCCCCAGACTCCCTCCCCATGTGCTTAATCCCAAGGGGTGCAGGGGAGCCTCACCTCTCCATCTGCTTCCCTGAACCCCGAACCTGCCACTAGACCTCGGCATTTAACTCCCCGACCGCCGGGACCCCTGAGCTCATCCTTTGGTTCCCTGACCTCCTGAGGGCGACTCGTGGGCTCGGGTCCTGGCGCTCTCAGGGAGCGGGGGCTGCCTCCCACTGACCTGGCCCCGCTCTTTCCCTCCCAGGAGAGTGGAAGCCCCCTCTGGGCAGGACTCTTCCTATTCCTCTCCTCCCCAGCTCCAGCTGATGGAAATGAACTGAATGGAGAGGGGGCCTGGGGGCAGAAGCCCTGGGGTCAGACCCTGCCCCTGCCAGAGGTCACTGTGAGCCCCGGAGGGGAAGAGGAGACGGGAACAGAAAGCGGGGAGAGGAGGCGGGACGGCAGCCTCTGATTGGGCCACAGACCTAGCCCGGCCCCCACCCTCTGGCCAATGGGCCCAGGAGCCGGGAAACTATTCAGAAGTCAGAGGTGGGCTGTGGGGGGCCTGCCCAGCCTGGCCCAGGACCCCAGAGAGCCCCGAGGTCAATCTGTCCTCTTCTCTCCGAGCCCTTATTCTCCCCGAGCCCTTATTCTCCCCGAGCCCTTATTCTCCCCGAGCCCTTATTCTCCCCGAGCCCTTATTCTCCCCGAGCCCTTATTCTCCCCGAGCCCTTATTCTCCCCGAGCCCTTATTCTCCCCGAGCCCTTATTCTCCCCGAGCCCTTATTCTCCCCGAGCCCTTATTCTCCCCGAGCCCTTATTCTCCCCGAGCCCTTATTCTCCCCGAGCCCTTATTCTCCCCGAGCCCTTATTCTCCCCGAGCCCTTATTCTCCCCGAGCCCTTATTCTCCCCGAGCCCTTATTCTCCCCGAGCCCTTATTCTCCCCGAGCCCTTATTCTCCCCGAGCCCTTATTCTCCCCGAGCCCTTATTCTCCCCGAGCCCTTATTCTCCCCGAGCCCTTATTCTCCCCGAGCCCTTATTCTCCCCGAGCCCTTATTCTCCCCGAGCCCTTATTCTCCCCGAGCCCTTATTCTCCCCGAGCCCTTATTCTCCCCGAGCCCTTATTCTCCCCGAGCCCTTATTCTCCCCGAGCCCTTATTCTCCCCGAGCCCTTATTCTCCCCGAGCCCTTATTCTCCCCGAGCCCTTATTCTCCCCGAGCCCTTATTCTCCCCGAGCCCTTATTCTCCCCGAGCCCTTATTCTCCCCGAGCCCTTATTCTCCCCGAGCCCTTATTCTCCCCGAGCCCTTATTCTCCCCGAGCCCTTATTCTCCCCGAGCCCTTATTCTCCCCGAGCCCTTATTCTCCCC